>NC_080019.1:119681319-119984349 GCF_030020395.1 Manis pentadactyla
GCATTTCCTCTTCTGTAGAGGGAGAATAATAATATGCACATCATTAAGAGTCTTGCAAGGATTAAATGATTTGTCAGTCTGAAGCATTTACCACAGTACCAGGCAAACACAAATCAATCAATAAATGTTAGATATATTATTGTCTATTTGCAGTTTATTGTTTTGTTTTTGTTCTGGAGAAAGAGATGACATTTTGTGTAATTTCACTGAAGGGAGACATGAGATTTAGGTTCTGTTCCTGTTTTCGCTATTGATTCTCTTGGAGAAATTTTGTTCACTACTCTGAGCTGTGGTTTACGCATTTTCATACTTATAACTGTTTCTTTCCTTTCTAACCAGTGGAATAAGGCAGACAATAGTGACAAAATAGAGTAAGTTACCTATTAAGGACCTTTTAAAAAGAAAATAAATCATAAATTAACAACATTATTGATTTCTTAGCTATAAGATATGTAATTCTTCATTATTCACCCAAATAAAAGAATAGTTTCTTCACAAAGTTACTGGTCTCCCAATTATCAGAAGGAAAATATGTTTTCACAAGATTATCCCGTTTTCAGTTAACCTTTTGTTAATTGCTTACTGATAACCTGCTATATGCCAAGCACTGTTATGATTAAAACTTGATTACCTCAAATGAAAGTTTCCCACATTTGGATTTATTTTATCTCCATCACCAGGTTCTTCCTTGATATTTCTGTTTGCATTAATGATGCTACAGTTTTTTTCAGACATAAAGTACATGTTAAATTATTATATCTAACATGTATACTGGTTATTTATGTACTACTTTCCAACTGATTTCCAACTCCTTCAACATGCACATGGGAACTCATGATGCATTTGTTAACATGAATTGTTTGGGTGCCTATTAAGATACTTGGCATACTTAAAAAAATGAATACATGGATAAAATAGAATGAGATGTGATCTTTGGAAATCTGACATTGAGCACTAAATGAGAAATATCTCTGTTAGGAGACCACCACTTTATTTTGGGGCAAGATCTTTTATTTTGTTACAGTTTAAATTTTTTCAAGAAAAAGGTAACAATGAAGATCTAATCCCCTGAGATATATAATAAAGTTGATGCAGAGTGTATTCTGGTTTAGAGATATAGCTTTTCTTCATGGTCCTTTAAAGAGAGAAAGGAATGAAGAAAAGGAGAGAGAAAGAAGAAAACTAACATTTCATTATCATTCACTCAACATAAACGGTGATGGGTCATTGGGTAGCATCATTACGAAGTTGTGACACCATACATTCATAAACATTCTGAAATGATTAAATGTGACTTAAATAAGTTAAATAATAAATGTTAAAGTTGAAATGTAGATTGTTCAGATATGTAAATTAGGTAATATAACCGTGAAGGTCACAAAAATTGTATTTTACTTACTAAGTTTGTATTTTCCCATTACTGCAGTTTAACTTCTAGCCAGGGTTCCACAAATAAGCATACAGAACTCAACCAAATATATTTGAGCAAATAAACTCAAGGTATATAAAATGAGGTAGAAAAGAAAGGTGGCATCTGCTATGCTTATTTTAATCTTGTTTCTTCATCTTATAAATTCCTGTCTTGAATTTTTTTAGACCCTGGGGTAGTAAGAAAAGTAAATCAGGTACTAAAAAGTTCAGAACCCTTGTGTAAAAAATTAAAATGCACTTCATGTTAAAATTGAAAGTGTTTCAAGTTTTAGTAGTAAAACAAAATATTTATTTAGTGTTATTAAAACTCTTAAATTTTAATAAAAATATACTTAAGTAAATATGGGAAACCAGTACATTCCATCTTCAATGTTAAAGTATGTTAGCACAAGGATGGTAAAGTAATGTGAAAACTATAAATCTCTATAATATACACATGCAAGGTATTTGTCAAAATATTCTATTTCATGACTTATTCCATTTTACTTTTGGTTTATGTATTCTTTTTCCTATATGTATTATATTTCCACACAAATTCAGTATGCATACATTTATAACCTAATGCATATTGACAAAGAAAAGTCTTATTTGTTAGTAGTCAACCAACAATAAATATTTGCTAAGCCTACTGTATATAACTATGATGTAATTCTCCTGTGTAACTGGAAGAGAAATAAATGTCAATTAATTAAACTATTTTTAATGTCTTTAAATGCTCAAAAGGTACATAAAATATGTAAAGGCAAAATAAAAACACCCAAAACTATAGTAAACAAGACAAGGCAGGCAATATTGTGTGTTGCTGCTTGTTAAGGATTTTCAGAGTGATAAGAAAAGAGAAACTGGCAAACACTAGGACAGAGAAGACTCAATGGGAGACTTTTGAAGAGTTTAGAATAAGATATCCCAGGATTAAGGAGCTAATTTGTGTTACTATAAACTCAACAGGGAAGAGCACTATCAGTATGGTTTCCTAAAGCTTTTATGAGCGACATCCTGCTCATCCTGAGAACTGTGGTCAGCACTTTACAGAGCCATTTGAATAGATAAGGGTCCAGGCTGACACCAAATCAGTATAAATTCTCTAGACTAAATAATAGTTCTTTGACTCCTGGATTCAGCTGTTCTAGTCTATCCAGTCAAGTCATAGGCACATAGTAAGCATCAATTGTGCATAGAGTGTACCAATAACCATTATCTATGCCAAAGGTCAAATGAGAGTTTGTGTGTATGCATTCAAAAAATTTTCAGATTGTTTTCTCCCTCACTAAACATCTTTTGAGCATCTACTATGTGTCAAGAAGAAGGGTCTGTAAGCTCCTTGAAGAAAGGTGCCATACCTGTCTGAGTCATTGCTGTATCCCCAGCGTTTAGTTAGCCTGTTGACTGACACATGAGAGACCTTCAATGAATATAAGTTTGAAAGGTGACAACAGGCAGACTTGGGAGTCAGATGTACATATACGCTTGTTAAAAAAAACCACAATACTGTAAATATCATAGAAATAGGGACAGGTTGTGGGATCTAGAAAAGAATGAACTCTGGCTGGAGAGGCAGGGAAGACTTCATGGAAGAAGGGATATCTTTGAAGTAAGATTCGAATGATAGGTAGAAACTTGACAAGTTGAGAGCAAGGGTATTTATTCTCGGTAGTACATACCAAGAAACGAAAACTCAAATGCCTATAAGAACTAGATAGTCAGCATCCATGAGAGAAGCAGATGGGGTAGGAATGGTGAGGAACCTGTGAGCCTATGTCCCACTTAAACTGGAGCAGCCATTCAGCTTGTGCTGGTTTTTGCTATGTGGAGTCCATCCAGGTGGCCAGACTGAGCAAGTGTCCAATGGAAGCCAGAAAGCTGTACTCTTCTGTAAAATCTGTAGGTTTCCCTATTGGCAACTAATATTAAAAGATTTATGTTGGACTCATGTTTGTGACTTGTACTTTTATTGTCACACCTGGGTAAACTGACTTCTCCCCACTTAGGAGATAACCCCCTCCTCACTTCAGGACTGACAGATATTCATGGAAATAATATACAAATTCCTCTAGTATCATTTTCTGTATTATTTATTAGTATATAAACCACATGTTAAAAGGAAAAAGCTTACATTTTGAATTTTTTGGATGACCCTGTAAGATAAAAATTATTAGTTCACATTTTGCATCTTTTACTCTTTAAGGAAGGATAACCATAATAATATAAGCATTGGTCTGCTTTTTAAGAACCTTGTCTTAAGATGTTTAAGAAAGATTTGCTTTAAAAAATGAACGAAATAGCAGTAGACTCATAGACACTGAAAAGTGATTGATGGTTACCTTGGGGGAGGGGCTGGGGTCAATGGGTGGGTAAGGTATGGGGATAAAGGGGCACAAAAATTTTCAGTCATAATGTAAGATGGTCATGGGGATGGTAGTACAGCATGGAGAATATAGCCAATGATTCTGTAACATGTTTCTAAGTTGACAGTAATTGCACTAGTTTGAATGAGGATTTAATAATATGGGTAACTGTTGAACCACTGTGTTTTATATCTGAAACCAAGATAAGGTTGTATGTCAATGATATTTCAATTAAATAAAAAAGAGAAAGATTTGCTTGCCTTTTAGAGAATTCTTAATAAGCCATTGCACAACAGAAGCATAAGTAAATAAAGACTGTGTGTTTAGACAAGGAGGGCTTTCTTAAATATGACAAATAACATAACATCTTTTAACCTTGTCTTTTATGCACAAAGGCACCTTTAAGGGTGTCTCCACTAAGTGCTTTATTAACACAGAAGTTTGGTTAATTACGGCCACTATTCTCACATACCTTAACTGAGCGTGAATACCAAGCAATCTAACAGTGTGCCCCTGAGCATTAATACCTAATGAAATTGGATTCCTTGTTTCCTCTAATGAGCTCATTGCTTTTCTAAATATGGTCATTGCAGGTAAATGATCAATAGCCTTGAAAATGACACCACTGCTGGATTATTTTGGCAAGAATGAAATACTCTTTTTGGTGTAAAGTATTCTCACAAATTTAACTCAAGTCACTTTCTGAATAACCTCATAGGAAGTAAGAATGACTGTAGTGGGTTCATGAGTTTGCTGTTGTGACTGAGTAACAGGAGAAAATTGTGGACAGTCACAGTCTGATTACAGAACAGTGACTACAAATTCATATAACTTAGCTCAAGTTGGAATAAACTGGATCCAGTGTGTTCATTGAGAGACTGAAGGGTAATAAGCTATGAGAAGGCTTGTTTTCTGTTACAGTAATAGTTGAGTACTATTCACCTCTACTTACTCGCTTCCAAAGGCTGCCATAGCAAATTACCACAATTTGGTGACTTACCACAATAGAAATGTATTATCTCACAGTTCTGGAGGCCAGAAGTTTGAAATGAAGGTGTGGGCAGGGCTGCACTGCCTCTGAAGGCTCTAGGGAAGAATCCATTCCTCACCTCTTGGCTGTGGGCATTCCTTGACTTGCAGCCACATCACTCCCTTCTCTGCTTCTGTGATCACACTGCTGCCTTCTCTTCTGTCTGTGTGTCTCCTCTGTGTGTCTCTCATACAGATACTTGTCATTGGGTTTATGGCCACCCTGGTACTCTAAGATGATCCCCTTATCTCAAGTTACTGAACTACATCTGAGTTCCTCTTTTCAAATAAAATTACATTCACAGGTCTGGGGAATTAGGATGTAAGCATATCTTTTGGGGGCCACTATTTCACCCGTTATATCTGCCTTTCTCCACTTTCATTATGTTTAGTCAGTAATGCTGAACACAGTCACTATTCAGGTTATTATGATATGTATGTACTTTACTAATGTTATCATTAATTAAGGAAATTAATTATATTGTGTGTGTTTGTGATTTTTAATTCTTATAAACCACCCTAGCATTGTCTCCTTTATTCAAATAAGGAGACTGAGGCTCAAAAATAAGTGAGATCTTGCCCAAGGATGCAACATAGCTGATAAGAGTGTCAACTTAGATGTAAAGTCCATGTATTTTCAACTATAGCTTAAATTTCATACATATGTAAATCTGGATGTTCATATTCTTTTTTTGAAATTGATGTGTTAAATTTTACAAGATGGATTTTCTTTCTTAAATGTCTGGTCTCTGTGTCCCCTCAGATCAGATAATATTCCAAAATTCTGAAACATTGCTTCCAAATTTAACCTTAGATAGCAAGCCAAAGTGACATTTCATAGAATAATAGCCACAGGATGAGATTAAAAACTGGGCCAACTACTTCACCCAAAACTATCTTCTAATTTCCAGTTGTAGAGTACTCTAGCCTGAAATGGATTAGGAAATATAAAAAATTTTAAGCGTACTGCAGTGCTTAAGAGCATAGTGTTTGAGTCCTAGATCCTCCATTTATTATCTATGCTTTCTTGTGGTTATCACTTAACTTTTCGGGGCCTCATTTTCCTTCATTGTAAAATAGAGATTAATGATAATAATAATATCTCACAGTACCCTTTAAGGAATAAATGAGATAATAACATGCTTGCTTAGTAACTGTTTCATAGTACAAATTCAATATAGAATTATTAATTGTTACCAATTACAAGCATTTTACATTTAAAGTTATAGTAGAAGTTTAACATCCAAAAATGTGGTGGAGTTTCAAGTAGTAGAGTTTTTTTTTGGCACACAACACAGCTCCAAACTCCAAAACAGAATGTGGGGCAGAGTTCCACAGTGCAAGTAATTCCTGATATGATTTTTTTTATGCAAATCAAAGTCTTTTATGTTCCCTCATGTCTTCTGCACATCAACTCTGTCTCCCTACCTTGGCCATTTCTTTTCCCACTCTGCTCTGTTATTGATTCTTTCTTTAAGGAAAAATTCATTTTCATTCTCCAAGATGATTCTTTTGGTTAAATCCAAGATAATCTTAAACTATTCCCAGATTTCCAAGCTAATGTGAATCTGTAATTGAATTAAAAAACACAATCACATTAGCTCTGGTCCATATTCATGAGTTCTGTCAAGAATAGTTGAAACTATTTTATGTTGGCATGTTTACAATTCTAAGAAATCTATTGTGATTTACAGCTTATAGATAAAGTATAGGGAGGCTCAGGGCACTGGTACCATTTAGCTCTAAGTGGACACTGAGAATCATCAGCACAGCATTTCTAAGTAAAAGTGGTTT
Source organism: Manis pentadactyla (assembly GCF_030020395.1). Taxonomy (NCBI): domain Eukaryota; kingdom Metazoa; phylum Chordata; class Mammalia; order Pholidota; family Manidae; genus Manis; species Manis pentadactyla. The sequence goes on from NC_080019.1 coordinate 119,687,919, forward strand.
ACAGCAGCCAGATTTCATGAAATTAATGCTTAGTGTGTTTATGTCCATCTCATAGCTTAAGCACTTGCAGCCTGTCAGTGCAGCAGTGACGAGGAAGTCAAGGGGTCTTTATATTTCATTTATTGTTGTCTTCATGTATAGGTTTCTTTGGCAATTATTTTTAATTTATGAACCTCATGCATAATAACACCTTTCTTCATGGAACTCAGTGTATGATGAAGAAAAATTAATGTATATTCCTAATAGACTCACCATGTCAACAGTTATCATCTGTTGTTATAGGTGTTATTGCTATTTTATTTTATTTTATTTATTTGTTTTTTTGGTAAGTAAATGTCAACCCAGGGAACTGCAATGAATTGTGTCCATGTTAAACTGTGACTTGATGATGGAACCAGCCATAGGCATCTGCATATATTTAATTCTGATTTAATCCATTTTAGGCATGACTTACTCCATCCCACCCCCAAATCAGAAAGTAAATTCATTTCCTGGTGTGGTGCTAGTTACTAAGGGAAAATACTCTAATATGCATTGTGTTGGTTGTAAATGAAATTCTGATCACAATTGTAACCACTGTACTTTGTTATTAAACACAACAGCCAAGTTCTTCCTTTGATCAAGGAGAACCGAAGTATGTATGCATGAGTTGTTTCACATGGTGTCTTCTCCAACATCTAGGTGAGCACAAAATGCCGAGGCCTCTGGTGGGAATGTGTCACAAATGCTTTTGATGGGATTCGCACCTGTGATGAGTACGATTCTATACTTGCCGAACACCCCTGTACGTATGCTTTAGCCATCCCCCTTGCCAGGGAGGAAATACCAAAGAAAATTGGTGTGTGTTTTTGTTTTCTACAGTACTATGTTAAGGTTCTACCCAGTTTTAAAAATTTTCATTAGAAATTTAGCTTATTTCTGAAATATGACTTGAAACATTTTGAACATATTTTTTCTTTTCCCATGTATTTATAAATTCCTTTATGGCAAAAACATTATCTTACTCATCTCCACTGTCCCCCAAAGGGCCTGGCATGGGGCCTTCTATACAGCAGGCTTATAGTAAACACTTTTTAAATTGAACTTAGTTCTTCAGGGTGCTGTGATTGTATGATTACAATTGATGGGTTCAATGAAAAGATTTACAGAGATATTATTTAGCTTTAACTTAGGTCAAAGAGAAAGCTTACAGTATTTCAAGGGAAGATTGGCTAAGAAAGAGAGAAACTGGAGATATAGGGGCAGAGTCAGAGACAGAAAAATAGATCAAGAGATACCCACACAAAGAGAGATACTCAGACTATAGGATCAGTGAATGGAAAAAAATCAATGTATGTGACACATTATTAGCAATAGTAAAGCCACCTTCTTCATCCCCCTTAAAATATAATTAGCAAGGCCCATGTTTCTATGAATAAAGAGATTTCATAGATTTAAAAATATTACTGTTGATTCTCAGGTCTTCATACCACTTATTTATTTTGAACATTCAATCATGCTGAGAAATACCAGTGCTGTTATTAAAGCAAACTGGTTTTTAGTCTTTTTCAAAGAGAATGATGGGTGATGTTATAACATGACAACTTCTTTTCTCAAGATAAAAGAAAAATAAACCTTTGGAATGTGACTCTTCCTCTGGATAGCTATTTCAGTCCCGGGAAAACACTTAAATGGAGCAGTGCTCTAAAATATCTTTCTTTGCCATTTAGGTTTTGAGGGCCTGGAACATTTTTTAGCATAATTAATAAGGCCTTTGTTTCATTAAAAAAAAAAGTCCTCTTAATTCTCTTTTTCTCTCCTTGCACCAACCTAGTTCTGTCTACAAAGAAGCATAATTTGGTTGATAGGAATGGAAGTTCATGTGGAAGAACACAAACCTGTCTGGAAATGCAGTGCTTATGGTTAGAATTGAGAAGAGAAAGGAAACATGAAATATTTCACACTTTTAAATACTGTTTTGTATATTTATGCAAGAAGAAAATAAAATCACTCATAAGCCTACTGTACAGAGAAAACTACTGTTTGTATTTTAATATGTTTGTATCTTTTGCCTATGCTATTTCACATTTTTCTTTTGATATATGCTTATCTATTAATTTCAAATAATATCCTAAAGATCCATTGCATTTCTTTAAAAAATTCTACCATATGCATAAAGACAACAGAGATGAAAATGTATTTTAAATATAACTGTACCCTCTCAGTACCTGTGATGGTACCTGTGAAAGAAGAGTAAGATTTCATCCTTTGAGATCTTTTATGCAATCATAATTAGATTACCTTTTTCCATTGCCCTGTATATCTAAGACATATGAACCCAGATAAAATTGTTTCTCGATATAGTTACTTTGAGTTACTTGCCTCAAAGTATTTAACATTATTCAGGCAGCCAAATCTCAAACAATTCCCCCCCAAAATCCCTGGCTGGCCAGCACTAGCAACCTGCTTGCAGAGCTGCCCTCTGGGAACTGGGCTAGGCAGGTGTCCCGTCCAGCGGGACCTAGTTATTTGTGGAGACGAAGGGGATCTGACCTGGAAGAAAATGGGGGCGAGAGAAGAGCGAAGGCAAGACAGTATTCTGATCAAGCCTTCAAATTTTATTGCAAGACGGGGGTAGATATACACCAGTGTTCAGGGGCAGAGTGGGCCATAGGATACTTGTAAGCAGGGGATTGGCTGCATAGCAGGGATGGCGCAGCGAGTTACATTCTGATTGGTATATGATAATGGGGAAGGAGGGGGAGAAGAGTATCTCTTGGCGCGCGCGGGCTTTCTTGTTGGCGCGCGCGGGCTCGCAGCTAATCTCCAGGAAGTGAAGCAGGAACCTCATGAACTGTGGCCATCTTGTTGTCTTTGTGTGGCTCCCAACATCTCCTCCCTTTCTATTTATTTCAGAAAGGTGGGCCTTAATCGAGTGAGGGAATAGAGGCCTGGCTCCTCCAGCAGGGTAACATTTCGCAAATGCTCTCGGTATCTTTTAGGGAGGAGAGGCAGAGCTGAAAGCCAAATTGATCTTAATATATCAAGGCTTTATGTACATATGGATACCAACCTCTATGCAAGCCAGGCGTATTCTCAGGGAGGACCAGAGCGGTTCTAGAAAGAACCCTCCCTTGCGGTACTTTGTCTCGCACTCATCTCGATGCCCATACCCTCATAGTTAGGGGTCTGTCTGGTTCTGGCCGACCAGCATATGGGCCACATTAATTACGGTGCCAGAATCGATGGTACCAGGGTTGAGGCGCCTGTAAAGTTGAAAACTGGAGGCCGGGAGCATTGGTTGGTTCGGTGTCGGATCCTTCATCACAGGCTGTAAGTCTGTGATAATGAACAGCAACTGCTGGCTTGACGAGCTGGTCAACCTGCTCTCGAATAAAGGCTGTTAGTTTTCTTAAAGCCCAAGGGCCAAAAGACACTAAAAGGAGGAGTCCTGCTAAGGGTCCAAGGATGGTGGGGATCAGAGTTGTGAGCCATGGGGACTTAGTGAACCAGGACTCAAAGGGGCCTTGGCTAGCTTCTCGCTCTCTCTTCCTCTGGTCTAGCCTTTCTCTAAGCTTGGACATTGAATCTCTTATTATTCCGGAGTGGTCTGCATAAAAACAGCATTCTTCTCTTAAAGCTGCACACAGTCCTCCATCTTTTAGGAGCAGTAGATCTAGCCCCCGTCTATTCTGCAAGACGACCTCAGAAAGGGAAGTCAGAGATTCTTCAAGTTTGGTAATAGATTGTTCTATGGTTTTTAGATCGTCGTCAATGGCGGTTCTCAGCCCTTCATAGTTTTGGTTCCCCTGGATGATGGCAGCTGTCCCTGTTCCTACTCCTGCTGCAATTCCTACTCCCACTAATGTGGCTAGGGTCAACGAGACTAATTCTCTCTTGTACCTATTTTTAGGGTCGAACTCAGTGACAAATGAGGGATCATCATGATATATAAGTCTCGGCACTAACTGAACCATAACACAGAAATCATGGGAGGAATTGAAAACAGAGGTGGAAACACACGGTGTTAGTCCAGTGTTACAAGCCCACCATCCTTGACGGGGAGGGACTAGATATCTGTTTTCACTCGAGGTAACTATGGGTATGGTGTGATTACACAGACTCTTATGGGTTGAGGGAATTGTTCCTAAACATGTAGCTTTCCCAGTTACTTCAGTCAGGGTTAACTTTTGCGTGCCCCAGCCACAGGCTTCGTGGCTGGTCGTATTGTTAAAATTGCCCAACAATCCTAGTCCTTCATAGTAAGGAGGTGAAGAGGAAAAGCATAACCAACAGGATTTGGTAGAATTTGGGTTGGTGGTATTTAGAACTCGGAAAGCTCCTTCAAGGAGGTTGAGAAGGCGCTGTCCGGTGCTAGGAAGGAAGGTGGGTCGGTTAAGAGCGGAGGCGAAGGAAGGGGTGGCAGTGTCTGCAGGTGGGGCTAGGGTTGGCGCGGGTGGGGCTGGGAGACGCGGCTGGTCTCGCAAGACAGTGTTGGGCCCTACTGGGACAGCCGGAAGAGGCTCTACTATAAGCTTGATCGTAAGCAAGACTCCATCGTCATAACGTTCTTTGTACAGTCTTAGTCCCCATGTGGCCCCTGTTTGCCAAAGGGGACTCTTTTTCCCATGATCGGTGAACTGGACACGCAACGGGTGACACCATGTCTTGCACGTGTCATCGTTGCCCCAATTTGGGTTCCCTTGGTTTTTTGTTTTTGAGTGGGTGTAATTAGCGGTGACCTTAATAAGGTCCCATGAGGAGGAGGGCTGCCAGTAGGTGTCACCTGAGGTCTCACAACCCCAGCTTGCACAGAAAAAGTCCGCTTTTCCTCCACACTTATAGCCAAGGGCTTGGCTGCGATGGTAGCCAGGGCAAACGTAGAAGGTGAGGGTCTTTAACCTGCTCCTCCTGCCAAGCTCTCCGCATCCTCCCCAAGGGTCTAATCCTAGTCTCCCAGGGGGTGAGGGGGAGGAGGGGGGCTGTTGGAAGTCTCTGTGCTCTTCTAAATCCCAATTGGCTGGAGCACCTATTGCTAATTTGCACAGGTCGGGGTACAGGTCTGGCCACCAGGAATAGGGGGGTGCTGTTGTTGACACACTCCAAACTACGTTCCCCACCCCACTACTCACTACCCAGGTCAAGTTGTGAAGCTGCTGTGGGCTGGAACTTCTGCCTGGGGGAATGGAACACAGTACTAGTACAATGGCGCACAGTTCGAAGGTGATCATCTTAGGGGCGTTCTGCTGATCTTAAGCCGGAGAGGATTCTTGGTAGATTGGGCTCTCCACAACAGGTTTCACATGAGATGCGTGGATCCACTTCTTGCCTCCTGAAATAAACAGAAAGGGAAGGCTTCTCAGGGGTTAACATGCCCTGGACTGGAATTAGTATTGGTTTTGCTTTTATTTGTGTCTAGAAGTTTAATGAGTCTGTCTGGGAGCCATCGGGCATTTTGTGCCTTAGCATCATATATGCAAGCATGTCCTTTCCCCCATATGAGCACAGGGTCAGGCCCGTGCCATGCGTTGGTCATCGGATCTCTCCACATAGCCTGTGCATAATTATCTGCCGTGGAGGGATGCCAAAGGCGATCAGCAGCGGTTTTACCCGCGGAGTCATAAGTAAGGAAATTAAGAACAAACAATGCATGATTTAGGAGTGTCTTTGCATTACCTGTTTTCGGATAGAGTACTTCTCCCCCCGACTGAAGTTTGAATAACATGTTTTTAAGGGTTAAGTGGGCTCTTTCAACAATGCCTTGGCCTTGGGGATTATAGGGGATTCCTGTTATGTGCTTAATACTTAACTGCGCACAGAACTGTTTAAAGCTAGAGCTGGTGTATCCAGGCCCATTGTCAGTTTTTAAGATTTTAGGTGGTGGTAGATATGCCAGGCATGAGAGAACATGGGTAATGACATTTTTAGTTGCCTCTCCCGTTTGCAAGGATGCACATAGGAAACCACTACATGTGTCAATAGACACATGGATATATTTTAATTTACCAAAGGGAGGGTAATGAGTGACATCCATTTGCCATATCTCTCTTGGAACTAACCCCCGGGGGTTGATTCCGTTATGAGGCTCTGGGAGGAGAGTTAGACATCCTTGACATTGCCGAACTATTTGGCGGGCTTGTTCTCGGGTGATTGAAAATTTGAGTCTAAGAGTATGAGCATTGAGATGATGTAGTTCATGAGCCCGTTGGGCTGCAGCCAAGGGTGAGTCTGACGTGACAGAGGCTACTAATTGAGTCGCCAGATCAACTCTGTCATTGCCTTTGGCAAGCGGCCCTGGAAGGCCAGTGTGAGCGCGTATGTGCCCGATGAAAAAAGGGGCATCGCGGTTTAGAATTAATTTTTGCAATTTTGCGAATAGGGGGGAAGCATTTGTAGAGGGACGTATGTAAGGCACTGTCTCTAATAGGGGAACAGAGGTTGCTACATAGGCACTGTCAGTGTAAAGGTTAAAGGGGGCATCTATTAAAAGCTCAAAAACTTTGATTATTGCAGTTAGTTCAACAAGTTGTGCAGAAGAGAGGTCTGTCTGTATTCGAGTAACTTGCCCATTAATACTGAAAGCGGCTATACCGGAGGAGGACCCATCAGAGAACACTATCACGGCCCCAGCAATTGGCGTGGTTTTAGTCCTCTTGGGAAAGACAACCGGGGTCTTTTGAAGGAACTGGACTAATCTGTCTGCAGGGTAATGATTGTCTATTGTCCCCTGGAAGGAGGTGCAGCTAATTGCCCAATCATCATCATGTTGAATAAGCCATTGTAATTGAGATGTATTGTATGGGAGGGTTATAACTTCAGGGTCTCTCCCAAACAACTTGAGAGCTGCCTCTCGGCCTAAACGTAAGAGGGCAGCAACTAATTGAGGATAGGTAGCTAAGACTCTAGGGGGGGAGGCTGGCAAATGAACCCAAAATAGTGGATGGTTTTGCCAAAGGACTCCTGTAGGGGAGAAGGGGGTAGGGAAAATGAGCAGCCACAAACTTAGATGTGGAGAGAAGTAGCTAATGGTCTGTTCAGAAATAGCCTGCTCTACAATGGTTAATGCCCTTTGTGCTTCTGATGAAAGTGAGCGGGGGGAGGAAGGATCAGGGTCTCCACGTAAGACATCAAACAAGGGCTTTAACTCTCCGGTGGTCAGCTTTAAATAAGGCCTGAGCCAGTTGATGTCTCCTAGCAGACGCTGAAAATCATTAAGAGTGTTTAAGGAGCTTCTCTTTAACTGAATTTTCTGAGTGAGGATTTTATTAGAAAATAATTCAAAGCCTAAAAAAAGTTGGGGGGGGTGGACCTGGACTTTTTCTGGGGAAATTTGTAGTCCTCGATCTCGGAGGGCAGTGACTAGCTGTTGACTGGCCGCATAGAGCTGTTGCTGGTCAGGACCGGCAAGAAGAATATCATCCATATAATGGATAATATACAAAGTGGGGAAGAGCAACCTAAAGGGGTCTATAGTCTGGGCTACAAACTTTTGGCAAAGAGTGGGGCTGTTGGCCATTCCTTGTGGGAGAACTCTCCACTGAAACCGGGGAGAAGGCCCTACACAATTGGTAATGGGTATACTAAAGGCAAAACGTTTGCAATCATCAGGATGCAAAGGTATGGAGAAAAAGCAGTCTTTTAGATCAATTACTAATTTGACATACCCTTTAGGGATGGCTATTGGAGAGGGAATTCCCGGTTGTAATGCGCCCATAGAGACCATAGTCTTATTAACCGCCCTGAGGTCTTGTAGGAGCCTCCACTTGCCTGATTTCTTTTGGATTACAAAGATTGGGGTGTTCCAAGGGGATGTAGAGGGTTCAATATGTCCAGCAGCCAGCTGTTCCTGCACTAACTCTATGGCTGCATTTAATTTTGTAGTGGTAAGGGGCCATTGATCGATCCAGACAGGAACATCACTTTTCCAAGTAATCTTGTCTGCCTGGAGTGCAGGAGGAGCAACGGCCCTTACGAAAAATGTTTTTCAAACCCTAAACCTGAGCGGTCTATCTTAGGCGTGGCCAGTATCGGGTTGGGATCTCCCTGTTTTAGTTTGCCCAACCCCTGACCAGGGAGGTAACCCTGTGAAAGCATCTGCTGTGTTACAACTTCATTAGGGCTACACATGATGACTTTCATTTGAGAAAGGATATCTCTTCCCCAAAGATTTACCGGCAACCCAGGAACTACGAAGGGTTGAATGAATCCGGTATTTCCTTCTTCATCTTCCCAGTTTAATAACTGTGAGCTCTGTAAGGTGTTTCTTGACTGCCCAATTCCTTGTAGATGGGTCAAGGAAGCGTGTAAGGGCCAGCTGGAGGGCCATGAAGCCTGAGATATGACCGTAGAGTCGGCCCCCGAATCTAAAATTCCTTCAAATACTTTTCCTTGGATCTTAAGTTTAAGAGTGGGGCGTTCTTTAGTAATAGCTTGGATCCAATATAAGTCTGAAGAACCTGGGGTAGAGGAGCCTCGCTGCTTATGAATAGCAGGGTGAGATGTACTTAAAGGGAGGGGGAGCGCCTGCGCAAGACGCTGACCTTTCATAATGCTGACAGGGCACTGGGGGGCACTAGCAAGAATTTTTATTTCCCCAGTATAGTCATTGTCAACTAAGGAAGGGTGGACAATAAGGCCGTTTATTGTGGTGGAAGCTCGCCCTAAGATTAGAAAATAAGTATCTTTGGGAGGTGGGCCATAAATTCCTGTGGAAATAATTGTAATTCCCTCTTCAGGCGTTAATATTGTTGAGGAGGAGGCACAGAGGTCAAGTCCTGCACTCCCGGGTGTGGCCCGATAGAGGGCGGGAGTGCTACAGCTAGGCTGTTCCCCGAGGCCGGCTGAAATGGAATTGGCTGGGGGGCCCGGGGCTGGCCCCTCAGCCCGTTTCCCTGAAAAGGGGGGGTGAAAGGATTTGTGGTACTGTAAAAAGGATTTGTTGGATTGTTACGGCACTCTTTGGCCCAGTGCCGCCCCTTATGGCAGCGAGGGCAAATACCGGGGACTGACCCAACTCTAGGAGGAGGAGCTGTGGTAGGGCATTGGCGAGCGAAATGGCCTGGCTGTCCACATTTAAAGCAGTTACGCATAGGCGGTGCGCCCCTGGGGAAGGAAGGAGGATAAGAAGCCGGGGGAGTTTGAACAGCGGCACCTACAGCTAAAAGGGCTTGGACTTTGGATGTAAAAGGATCAACATCTCTACACATTCTCAGCATTTCATCAAGAGTTTTGTCTCGAGTCTTACCGCGGAGGACGGCTCGACATGCCGAATTGGCGTTTTCATAGGCTAGCTGTTTTACAATCTTATCATTGGCAGCCGCGGAACCAAGGGTCCTTTCGGCGGCCTCTAACAGTCTGCTAACAAATTCGCTATAGTCTTCTTGCGAGCTTTGAGTGATCTTAGTTAGAGGAGTGTTAGCAGTCCCGGAAGCAGGGAGTGATATCCAAGCGCCCAAAGCGGCATCTTTCACTTGAGATAAAAGACCAAGGGGAAGGCGCTGCTGCCTGGTTTCAGAGATATATCTGCCCTGTCCTGTAAGCTTATCAAAAGTCCAGGACGCTGTTGGGGAATGAGGGTCTTTTACATTGGCAGCAGCGATGGTCTGACAGCGGTCAGCAAAATCTGCCTTCCAAGTTAAAAACTGACCACGGGTAAGCACAGCCTGGACTATACGCAGCCATTCACCTGGGAGTAAATGTCCTCCTCGAGACAGCGAATCAAGAACAGAAAGGGTAAAAGGGGCATTGGGGCCATAAGCTTTGACGGCCGCGTTCAGCTCTTTTAAGCTTTTGAAATGGATTTTGTGAAATTCTCTAGGGCCATCGGCAGGCTCGGCCGGCTCTGGCTCAGCCTGCTCCTCTCCCTCACTTTCTATTTCCTGAGCAGCAGGGGCGTCTTCGCCGTCGCTTTCAAGATCGCCCTCCTCCGGGCTATGTGTTGTGGAGGTGGGGCCAGAGCGGGCGGAGGCCCGGGTAAGAACAGGAAAGAGCAGTTTTTTAGGTTGTTTTTTAGGTTTTGTGGCTGTAAGCGGTTTCTTAGCGAGGCCCCTTTGCGAATATAATGCGGGACGAACTGGTTGGGAGACAACTAATTTTTGGAGATGGCAAGTTATTCTTTGTTCTACTATCTGTGCTATCAGGTCTTCAGTGCTGGTAGGGGGGCCAACAGGACCGGGAGCCGGAGGGGGTAGCGGAGGGGCCGACGGGGGCAAAAAGGCCGGGGCGCAAACATTGGGAGGCTGAATAGAGGGAGTGTAAGAGGCTCTTTTCAAAACTGGGGGTGTGTAAGAAGGGGGGTTAAGCGACGGGGCGGCAAGGGGCCAATTTGGGTTGTGATACTTGGCCGCTTCGTCTTCTAGTTCAGCCGCGTCTCTCGGATCTAAAGGCTCGCCATTTTGGCTCTTAGTCACGACTGGAAAAACCTTTTGTGTATCGACAAAGTCCGAATCTCGAGGGAGAGGCGGATAAATGCAACATTTGGGAGGGGTATCATGGAGGGCACCGAGCAAAGATGGTGTCGGGCTAGGGGAGGGGGATTTAGCTGATTTTGGGGCAGGGGGATCACTCGAAAGAGACGATTTTGAGGCCGCCCGAGATAGGGGGCGGAGGCAATATTCTGCCACTGACAAGAGTTGGCGTTTATCAGGGTCAGTATTTTCAACAATATCTCTGATAAGACCCCAATAGGAAAATACTGAAACAGGAACAGAGTCAGGGCCGTTTTTGATAAGATAATCATTTAAATCTCTACCTACTTTCTGCCATTTTTTAGGATGAATTTCGGGGCCATTAATGATAAACCACGGACAGACTTCATCAACAAAAATAAAAAACTTTACCAAGTCTTTCTTTTTAACTCGAACTCCTCTCTCCCTAAGTGAACTTTTTAGGTCTCCTATGAAGACCGCTTCTTTACTTAATTTAGTTCCCATTTTCTTGTAAGGTGGCCGGTACTCACCAGGGACGACGGCTTCCGTGAGCGGCGAAAGGCGTCTCCTATTATTTCATTAGTAAGGGGTCTGCAGACGATCTCTTTCTCGGGGGTCCGCCTGCGAAAGATCCGCACTTCGAGCCCCACGTTGGGCGCCACTTGTCCCGTCCAGCGGGACCTAGTTATTTGTGGAGACGAAGGGGATCTGACCTGGAAGAAAATGGGGGCGAGAGAAGAGCGAAGGCAAGACAGTATTCTGATCAAGCCTTCAAATTTTATTGCAAGACGGGGGTAGATATACACCAGTGTTCAGGGGCAGAGTGGGCCATAGGATACTTGTAAGCAGGGGATTGGCTGCATAGCAGGGATGGCGCAGCGAGTTACATTCTGATTGGTATATGATAATGGGGAAGGAGGGGGAGAAGAGTATCTCTTGGCGCGCGCGGGCTTTCTTGTTGGCGCGCGCGGGCTCGCAGCTAATCTCCAGGAAGTGAAGCAGGAACCTCATGAACTGTGGCCATCTTGTTGTCTTTGTGTGGCTCCCAACAGGCAGGCAGCCCCTGGGTGACACCCCAGGCCTGAGTCCTGGAACTCCCGGGAATGCTGCAGTTATGCTGTGTGGGAGATGAAGGGTCTGAGAGCAGACCAGGGCCGCAGTGATTTCAGGACACCCCATCCAGATGGAAATCGTGGCCCTGTTATTCTCAGGTTCCCAAAGTGAACCTAGAAAATTTCAAGGAAGGCACTCCAAATGTGCACCTGCTTGGCCTGGGGGCTGAGTAGGAGGCCCACTTGCCTGTACTATTTGAGATCAAGAATATCTGTTGAAACTTTAAAAACTGTTATCACCTAATGAGTTTCATATTTTTTCCTCTTTCCTGAATTCCTTAAATTTGGCCTAAATTTGAAATTTGAGCCTAAATTTTTTGAAATAATTTTTTGAGATCTTAAATACTCACCTAATAATAAGGTAGAATCTGATTTTTATGCATTGATTTCCTGTCACAGAGGGACCATAAAATATTTTTTATTTTAAATAAGGAAACTAGGCCACATTTTTACAAACAACCTATTTCTAAATAGGCCCTGATTTATCTTGCTCTAGGAAAAAGTTATTTAAAATACAAGGAAACTCCAAATCACTATGAAAATAACACATTATTACCATTTCATCAAAGGAACACATTTTATTACTCCTCTCCATTAGCCAGCTAAAACAGTAGTAGTTCTGACTTCAGGTAATTAACCTTCCATTTGTGGCAAAATTTCCCTATTTTTAATTTAATGTAACTGGGACTCAAGTTCAGGAGGCTTTCACAGTTGGGATACTCTCATTGTAGAAGGTGACTGATCCTATTCCACTTCTATTTAACTGATCTATTTACCTGATCTTCTCTTCCCTGGCTTTTCTATCATATATTTTCATGGCCAGTTAACAATGCAACATGGAGGAGTTAATATGAAGTATTGGCCAAGTAGGTTCATGACCTGTGGGACACAAGAGTATGGTCTGGCTTCCAGAAATAGTCTTCTGCTTCATAACAGAGGCTCCTTCTCCTTTTAAATATAATTTGATGGCTCCCACCGGCCTGGATTAGCACATCTTGAAGTATTTTATCCTGCTCCCATACCAAATTTTAACCAATTATTTTAACATTTTTCTTCAATAAAGCTTCAAATGAATGCAATGATCATTTTTATTGAATATTTATTAGGTAACTTCTGCAGAACGGATACTCTACTTTTAATTCAACAGTTAGCTATAATACTTGTGAACGAGGCTGATTCCAGAACAGAAGGCACAAAGGGAAACATTTATTTAGTCCCCACTAGACGCCAGGCATTTTGCTAGGAAGCCAACAAGACTCAGCAGTAAATGTTGATAGCATCATAATATTTTTGCATTTTATGAAAAATTTAAGGGTATTCATTTCCAAGTTCATGCAAATTTAAAGTTTCATTCTTTCAGTGTGCATATGTTAAGTGTGTGTGTGTGTGTGTGTGTGTGTGTGTGTGTGTGTGTTGTGGTTTATTTGTTTGTTTGTTTATGTTGAATTAACTTTTCCTTCCTCTGACTGTGCTGTAACCACATGCCCTGATTTTCCAGTGAAGCTGGTGGTAACTCGGGCGTTAATGATTACCGCAGATATTCTGGCTGGATTTGGATTTATCACTCTGCTCCTGGGTCTTGATTGCGTGAAATTCCTTCCCGATGAGCCATACATCAAAGTGCGCATCTGCTTTGTTGCTGGGATCATGTTACTAATCGCAGGTACTAGTTTGCACTAGCGACAGGGGTGAAGACAGGGGGTGAAGATTCTCGTCTAAGGTCTTGAGATGAAGGTGAAAGATACCATTCAGAAGCAGTTCCTTTCAGGATCATGTGTGACTTGCTTTTCTAGATTGAAGAAACAAAGAGCATAGCCACCAGTCTTACATTCTTTAGCTTTGGAATCAGATAAGTAAGCTTTTGTTAATATCCCAGATCAAGGTTTACTGAAGTCTTCAAACTATTTTTTAACCACTTAAAAAGTTATGTAATGCTTTAAATTTTTGAAACAATTTATTTTTTGATTAAATCCTAAAGTAAGCCCCAGGCAGCCACCCCCTTACCTGTTCCCACCTTCACCAATTCCTTTTGCAATGAAGTAAATTGTGGGAAGCCCTATGTTAATCTTTTCTCGTGTACCAACCCATCTGATCATAAATGTAGCAATAAACAGATCATATTATCTCTACTTCAAAAGCAGATGAATAAATGGGGAGTTCTTGATTTATTAGTCTTGAGAACTCCATTTAAAACATAGTTTCCTTATGGGTGCTGAGTAAGCAGCTGACATAGCTTTAATTGTGAGTCTGAGGGAACAATTGAAAATTGTTAAAGATATGTACTTTCAATTAAAAAGATCAATAGCAAGTGAACTTATGTTCTGTATTATTTGTCTTCACTTTTATGTTCCTTCTTTTTTTCATTTGTTTTTAACATTTTCTCTTATACATCACTAAAATAGCATTGGAAAGATAGGAAAATTAAAACCAGAGGGACCATTGTAGGTTTATACAGAGAAGAGCACTGTCCTATTTAATTTTTGTATTCTCTTTCTATATAAACTGATATGTAATTTGGAAGAAATAGAAAACAGAAGATGGAAGGAAGACTTAGAAAAGGTATTCAAAATTTTAGTTGTGAATCCATAATATCATTATTATCTCTAAATGATGCCACCCAGTTTGGGTAGCAGGTCAGTCTCCTTAGAATTTAAATTTACAAAAGGCCTACATTATTTTTAGCAACTTTGCTTTATTTCAGGTGCCCCAGGGATCATTGGCTCAGTGTGGTATGCTGCTGATGTTTATGTGGAACGTTCTTCTCTGGTTTTGCACAATATATTTCTTGGCATCCAATATAAATTTGGTTGGTCCTGTTGGCTTGGAATGGCTGGGTCCCTGGGTTGCTTTTTGGCAGGTGCTGTCCTCACATGCTGTTTATATCTCTTGAAAGGTAAGAACAAAATAAAACAACACATTTTTTCACCACCAGAATCAGTCTTCCCAACCCAATGGATGCACATCTCACCAGCCCAAAATAATGTTGCTTACTCAATCCCTACCTATACCATTCAACATTTCAGTTGTTCAAGGACAACTAATTTGCAATACTTGAGACTTATTACCCAATTAGTGGCATATTTGCTGGAAAAAAACAAAAATCCACAGCTACAAGTATGTCCAATGTCCAAATATTTAATAGTCATTTTGATCATGTGTCAAATCTTGTATATATTACTTCACCCAATCTACTAAATTTGTATCTAGAGTTAAACAGAGAAATAGACTCAGAGCCAAATTAAATATTTGTTGTTAAAGCATGTAATGTATTACTACTGGGTTTCTAAAAATGTCTTTTAAAAGACTAAGGGAAGCCCTCTCCTCATCAGAATTAAAAAAATACAGAAATTACTTAGCTGAATTTTAAACCTAAAAATAACTTTCAGGATGAAGATCTTAGATTTTCTTCTAGGGTTCTTCTTAGATGATTTCTTTTTAGAATGTATTTTGGCCTCTTTTAGGGAAAAAATATAAAATGATATTTTTTTCCAAAGTTTACTGAGCCACAATTATTTTGATACTTCTAAATTTATCTCTTTCAAACAGATGTTGGACCGGAGAGGAACTATCCTTATTCCATGAGGAAGGCCTATTCAACTGCAGCTGTTTCCATGGCCAAGTCATATGTTGCCCCTCGGACAGAGACTGCCAAAATGTATGCTGTAGACACAAGGGTGTAAAGTGTTACATACCAGTCTGTGTTTATATGTTATTTAACTAATCAATCAACAATGTTCAGGTTAATAAAATAGCAGGTCAGTTCAGGAACAATTATTTAGACTTCATATTCAACTAAATTAATTGCTCAGCTTAATGAAAAGGTTTCCTTCTCCTATCACTTCTCCTTTTCTGTTACTTTCATTTATCTTCCTCATTTATTTCTACCCCACCCCCCATCTCTCACATATACATATACATATACACATTTTCCCTGTATTTTAAGATAAGGTTGCTAGAATAAAAAACGTTTGGTTGTGATTTCTGTATTGTTATTAGAGATTGTAGCATGATGATTTTAAAATAATATGACACTTTAAGAACAGAATGCAACCTTCAACAGAGGTCAGAGATGCTAATCTTCGATGGCATTGACAATCTCTTTGCTCTTTGCCTTGCTTTTGGTTCACTCTTTGTATTTTCAGCTATCACTACTACAAGTTTGACTACAATTTGCCAAGGGATTAGACAGCAGCAGTAATAGCTTAGCCAGGAAGTTTGCTGACTTATTGATCAGACATCCAAATGTCCACTGTTTCTCTAGTGCACTACATTAAAATTCAACGATTTAGGTGTCTTCTCACCACTGGATCCTCAGCACCCTTGAAATATCTGACATATGATAAAATTTAACAAATGTGGCTTATTGGAATAAATAAAGGCTCATGATTCTCTACTGAAAAAAATCAATTTTCCTCACAAAATATATGCTGTTTTGAAAGAAATAGAATTATATACACACTTAAATCAGTGAATGATTGCAAATGGGATTTTATTCATAATGTAATCATCTTGAATTTTTAAAATAGTAGAGTTTTTTTTAATTATAAAACTTAATCTCTGTTTTCTGATTTCTTGTAAATAATACCCTTCCATTAATACCCTGTAATATCTTAAGAGACTATCAACTGAAGAAGAAATTAGTTATTTGGAAAAAAGGAAATTTTGTTGCAATTTTGTGAAGACCCCAAAAGATGTTTTTCAAATTTTAAAAGTTAAATGTGAAAAAGTACAGTGTAAAAATGAGATGATGAAAGCCTAATACCTAATTTATATTGTTGGGAATGGTGTTCATGACTTCCCATGGTTATCTCTTTACCAGCATTCTCAGGAGAAATTTTAATCTGATTTTAGGATTAATAGCAATTAATTCACTTTTATTTGATTGATATTAACTGTGTAATTGACATTTAGAAGAATTATTTATTAATCATGTTTTCTAGTTACCTAGGTATTATTTCCATGAATTTTAAAACTTATTTTGTTTTTCCTCAAACCCATTTTTTATAAATATTTATTCCCACTTTTGTTTATGATACATTGTCATGTTTCATATGTTCTAATAAGTCTCTTGAAAACCTTCAGGAGAAGAGCAGGGTGAAATTAATTAAATAATTCGTTAGATTCTAGAGATACAAATCTTTCCTCCTTAAAAATTTCATTTGTATCAGAGGATTGTGGTGATAGTTGACATCTATGAATATTTTGATTTTTTTCTCAATAAAAACATTTTGCATATTAGAATTTGGCTTTTAATTTCCTTGGGAGTGTTTATTCCTAATCCACTATAATGAAGCATCCCAAAATAAAGCAGAATAAGAATACATTTTGTATAGCAACTAGTGAACAAAACAAATATTAAATAATAAAAAAGTAATAATTGAAGTGGTGGCTCGACATGCTGAGAAAGAAAAAATATATATATAAACCCAAAAGATACACATATAAGATTAGGCTGAAACATTAAAATAACTCACTAAATTCTGGGTACTAAAATGTAGTAGTCATGTCCTGTTAATTGCAATAAGAGAAAATAAAATTTATAAAAGGACATTTACCTATTTACTATTAATTTCTCATATCACATTTTTAATTGAAATTAGCCTTTTGTTATTATAAAAGTTGAATATGTGCATTGTAGAAAGATGGAAAACACAGACAACCAAAAATAAATCTTATTTACATGGTGTCATATTCTCTCCACCCAGAGCACCACCACTCCTAAAATCTTATGAAACATCTGTAATCTTTCCAGATATTCTGTATTTATGCGCATACACAAAGACACTCACATATCCATTTATTTCTTTATTAAGGATCATCCTATGTGTCTTGTTTTGTAATCTACCTTTTTTTCTATTAACTATCTCTGCCTTTTCACAGCAATGAATTTTCATCTTACCTAATACTAGTTCATATTTAAATCTCCCCAAGTTTTTCGAAATGAGCTGTACAGCTGCTTTGTCCAGCCTGGGGCCTGCTTTTCCTCTGGCTGTTATGTCCCTTAAGTCTCTTTTAATCAAGCTACTTTTTTTTTTTTTTCACTGACCCTGACTTGTTAAAAAAAAAAAAACTGAACCAGTTTTCCTACTGTTTGTCTCACCTTCTGTATTTGTCTGATGATATAATTTAGCTGGTTTCCCTATACTTTATTTTTCAGTAAATTGAAATTAAAATCTAAAGCCTTAATGGAATCAAGTTAGTTTCTAAAATACACCATAGGTGATGTGATACATATTTGGAGACTTACTATCTGACTGACTGAGCCTTCATTATGCTACAATTGTTCACTGCATCACGGCGATGACAATCTGGTCCCTCCATTCTTCAGGTATATATCTTTTTTCTTTAGTGACAGAAAATACCTGATTATTGTGGTAGCATTTTGGAAACTCTAGAATATCCTATTCTCCAGCATCCATAATAATTATTTTAAAATAATACTTTTAACAATTGGTAATCCTTATCTGAGTCAATACAATGGTTAAGGTTTGTAATATTTTTTCTACTTCTATTTTACCTACATCTGTAGTAGAAATTCTTCTGTAAAATAAGACTTAAGTCTCCTCATGGGAGACCTTTTAGTTACCCTGAAAAGGCAAGATAAATGCTCAATTCTTTCCCTTTATTACCAATTCACTAGTACAAGTAAAAGAGCTGGTTTATTAATGAGATAATATGTAATTTATCATCCAAACAGGGACAACTTGAAAGTAAAAGTGGATACCATTTGTAATGAACTCAAGAGTTTTCCTAAGAAAGTAAGGAAGTATGGTCATTCTTTTAACACAGAGTGACATGTATGATTTTTCAATACTTCTCATATTTGAGTATCATTATGGACTTAGAGATTTTCATTGATTCAGAGTGTTTTAATCCACTATGATTCTTATTATTTTTGTTTTTAAATTGCTCATTTTTGGTCTGGGGTCTTCTTAATGTGGCTCCTGGGTTTTCTTGACAGTCCTGAAAAATTTTTTCCCCTTAACAATGTTAACAATCTTAACACAGAAATACATAGAGAAAAGCACAAATTTATAGCTATATTACATTTCACACAGTGAGTATACCTGTATAATTAGTATCAATGTCAAGAAATAGAATAACCTTTCCCCAGAAGTTCCCACCATGCTTCCAGTCATTTTCCTCACTGTCCTATAGGTAACCACTCTCGTGACTTCCAATACCTACATTAGTTTTGTCTGCTTTTGAACTGCTGTACATTTAACTCTGTGGCTAACTTCTTCCACTCAACATTATGTTATGAAATTCAAAATTCATCTGTACTGTTGCATGCTGTTTAGTTTGCCTATTTTAAAAGCAGTGTAGTATTCCATTGCATGAATATACCATGAATGTTTAATCCAATTTTACTGGTGATGGATATTTGGTTTGTTTGCAATTTTTAGCTATTACAAACAGTGCTGCTATAAATACTCTTGCCCATGATTTGGTGAGACATAAACACTCCCTTCTGTAATACCTAGGTGGAATTTCTCCATCCTAGTTGTGCATATGTTCAGATGTAGTGAATAGTGCCAAACAATTCCAAAGTGCTTATTACCAGTTCATCTTCCCGCAGCAGTATATGATGCTCTATATCTTTGTCAACAAGTAGTATTGTCTCTTTTTTTCATTTCAGCCATTCTGGTAGGCATGTAGTGGTATAAAAAACATAACCTTGTCATTTTTAAGTGAGTGTTGCCTTACTAACGATTAATGAAGTCATGCATATTTTTATATGACTTTAGCCACTTGGATATCCTTTTAGTGAATTTATGTTCAATTTCTTTGCTTCATACACCCCATGCTTTTCTTTCTTCTGCCCTTGGAACTCCTTCTCCCTTCTCTAGTTCTTACCCCTAACATCCTTCTTCTCTCTAATAACACATCACTTCTGCTGGGATGCCTCTCTGACTCTAGCAGACTAAGTTAGCCATTGACTTGTTCCTAATACCCAAGGACTCTTCTTTCATTGCTCCTGTTGCCCTTCACTTATGAGTGTGGTTCACTGTTCCAGATCTCTATTTCCTGCAAGGTTCAAGCTCTAATAAGGCAGAACACTTTCTACTTTATGTACTGCTCTATTCCAGTTACCAGTACAGTGCCTGATCCATTCTAGATCCTTAATATATATTTTTAAATAAGTGAGTGAATTAATGGTGATTATTACCCTGGCCTGGAAAAGCTAAGCATCCATTGCATGCAATTTATTTGTTCATTTTTTTATTCCTTCCATTATTTGTGCATACATTTATGCAGGTTTATTGAGAGGTCATGTCTGTGTTTTACAGCAGCCTAACACATAGAGGGGTTGTAGATATTGAAGTTAGATTGTGATAAAATAATTACTATAACAAAGGTATATATGAAATGCTATTGGAAAAACAATCTACTTATGTCTGGAGTCAGGGAAGACTTCACAGAGGAGGGATATTTTTGGTGGAATGAAGAAAGATTATAGGCATAATAAAAAAAAACAATTTAGAGGAAATATTTCTATGCAAAGAGAAGAACATGCACAAAGAATCAAAGGAGGGCAACTAATGTATTATAAATTACAAGCAGTGTCCCAGAGCATAACTGGGAGAAGGAGGTTTTGATATTCACAGAATACTTTAAAATAAGAACCATGAGAAGACAACATTTTCACTTTTCCCAAAATAGGAAAATTGAGATGATGTTTGCTAAAAGCCTTAATGCCACTATTAGAAATACAATCCAAGTTCGTAAGGGGCTAGTTTTATTCTGCTGGGTAACTAGCCTGGTTTCTTTCCTACAATCATTCTCTTTGAAAAATCAACTATGTAGCAAAGCCTTATTAAGCCAGTCTTCATTATTACAGAGATAATTCTGATTCCCAAATTAATCTTCCTACTATATCCTCTCCTTTAGACTTTAATCTTCCTTCAAATCAATTTTTTTATCTTTTTGGTTTCACTCTTTATCTCAGCACTCTCTAGCTGGAGAGAATGGTTCCAATCTCATTTTAAGGGAATTAACTGGGGATTAAGTAGAAAAACCATTCCTGGAGTAGGTTCTGTAGCTTTTGAGTTCAGAAATTGTTGTTCTTAAGTTAATAATTGTTGGCCCTGATATGCAATAATTAATTGGAAAACAATATAATGCACAATCCAATATTGGTTACCCCATATTTTCATTAAAATTATATATTTTAAAAATATATTTAAAATATATTTCACTTACATTTTTATTAAAATTATCTTTATAAATTATAAATATATTTCACTTATATTTTTATAAAAATTGTCCTTATTTGTTTAAAACAGAAAAGTGTATGTATGATATGGAAGAAAACAAAAATATTACCAATTATCCAGCACCCAGAAAATCTCAGTTAACATGAACAGAATACATGCATAAGATTCTTCAAAAGGTAACAGTACAGAAATGTCAACATTAAACAACGTCTCTCTTACCCATTTCCACGGTCTTCCCCCACCACCTGTTTCCCCAGATATATTAACTATCACGTATTTATTGTATTCTTCCAAAGGCAAAAAAAAATGAAATTAATGATATATAAAGGACCTTTGAAATGTAAACACCATACTGTTATCTTCCCTTTAAAAATAGAATTATTACTTAAATATATCTATTGGCTCTTCTTCAATCACTTCATTCTTTTTAATGGCTGAGTAGTTCATTGCTCATATGTGCCATTATTTATCTAATTTGTCTAAGCATCTCTATTGTTGCTGTTCTTGCTATTATAAGCAATGAAGCAGCGAATATTATTTTTAAAAATCCTTGTCTTCCTATAGGATTATAACTATAGAATATAGAATAACTTTCTAAATCTGTGTAAGAGTAGAAATGTTGAATCCATGTGAACCTGTATTAACATTTTTGATACATTAACCAAATTGGCTTCCAAAAATTCTTATACCAATTTATTCTTCCGTCAAGTGCTTGTTCCGTATACCCTTGCCAACACAAGTTATTAGCAATCTTTAATATTTTCACCAACCTTATGGGTAAAAATGATATCATATGGTTAGTTGGATTTGCATTTTTTAAATTAAATTGAGCACTTTCAATCAACTTTTTACAATCACTATTGTTTGACTATTTCTGAAGACAGAAATTGTTTTCTTTGTATTTAATCCCATGCTACGGTGTATCCCTAATTCCAAAGCATTCTGATAGGCATGTAGTGGTATATGTTAAAGAGCTTCTCAAAGTGTGCTTACTTATGACAAATGGTATTTGAAATATTTTTAAGTGGCATATTGGACATTTTTATTATTTATAGCCATATGTTCATTTTTTCAGGAAATTTAAAACGCACGTTTTCTACTTAAGATATAATTTTAAGTTCCCATTTAAAATACATTTAAGTTTGAAACTGAGTTGATTTTAAAATACCTAAATGAACGTAACTACAATACTCTTCAGTCATCAAAAATTAGAAAGTCTGTATCTGAGGAACTAAATATTGGTATACAATGGGTAATCAATAAAATTTTCTTAAAAAATACTCTAAGCAAAAGATACCCTAGCTTATTAAATTCCATTGCTCATGCAAAATAGAGCCATAAACTGGATTAGAGTTAGCATGTAAAAAATAAACATATGCTCAAATTAAAATTCTTTGCTCCAAAGCAAAAAAAAAGAAGAAAATAGTATTTATTGATTCATTTGGCTATTTTAAAAATATCTCAGAAACTATATCATTTCACTCATAAATACTTCATTTTATATGTATAAAAGATAAAGACTTTTAACAATATAACCACAATAACATTATCACAGTTAACATTAACAACTAGCAATTCCTTAATATCAATTTTTTCAGTACCTATTTTCTTCTAGTTGTCTGCAAAATATCCTTTTCAATTGACTCAAAAATTCAAGATCCAAAATTGCCCACACTTTGCAGTTGATATGACTTAAAATACTGTAATTTTAATTTCTATAATCTCTATTTGAGTCAGAGTTTAGGAGACTTGGAAACTGCAAAGTTCTATAAGGCTTCCTTTGCAAAAATTCAACTTTTCCACAAAACTGAGGTTAAATATTTGTTGATAATACTTGGGGTGGAAGAGGGAAACTGGAGTTGAGAAGGAAGATGGAAGTTTAAAAGAAAGAATGGGGGTGCTTTTGTGACGCAGCCTTTGCTCAGGTAAAGAGAGATGCAACCAGGCAGAAGGGCCCTTTAACTGTCTTCCTTTATTTGCTGGAGGAGGGGCATACAGATGGATACAGGTGGGAAACTGGTGAAGGGGCTAGAGGGAGGTGGGTGTTGTTGAAATCAACAAACCTTACTGTTATTTTCTCAAGTTTTCTATGCAATGCTAAGCATAGGTAGCCCAGAGAATTAAGAAAGGGGGTTGAGATATGCTCTAGTTGCAAATCAGAGTTTCTCCCTGTCTTGCCAGTGGGTTTCAGCTCCCAGCAAGTTCACTATGGACTCAGTGAGACCAAGGAATGACAGTGGAACATTTATTACCTGGATAGGTCAAGCACTAGAATTACATCTGTGTCCAACAGTTTATTATTTTTTAAGGAAAAATAATAGCTCCAGTGCTTCTAAATTTAGAAGGCGATTAGTCAGTGATACCTAAGACTCTTTAACATTATAAATTTAAACAAATTTAGACATATAAAAGAGAATAATCTGAATTGACACATGGTTTCAGTTTTATATCTGATGGAAAAAATTAAAACTATTAAATGCTGAAACATTCTTATTTTAATTACTAGATAAAGGAAAATTACCTTACTTTTGTTTATTGCATCCCATAAACACATTTTCCAAGAAACCTGGCTTGAAAGCTTCCTCCAAGGAAGCATGATAATAAAGCTAAGAAACCTGCATATACTGATAATTTCCACCTGTATTCATTGATAATTTCAGTGTTTCTCAGCAATGCCATTTTTCATCTTATTAATATAAAATCTGACATCTTGATTGATTACATTATTTGCCTCATGAGTCAGAGAGTATGTATAGACTGGCATAATTTTTCAAATACACAAATATAAATTGTATTTTGTGATACCACTTTTATTCCATTTCCCTATAACTACATTTAGTAAAATAACAAAAAAATATATACTATTTTTCCAGGATCTAACATTAAATAGAAAAAAAAAAGGCCATAGAGAGTTATTTTGTACAAAATCACAAAGCAAAATGAGTATAAAAGCAAAAGATTCCTTTAAAATGTATATTCTATTTCCTTTCTTTGTTCTGATTTTTAAAAAATATCATTATCAAAAGTGTGGTCTCATAGCCAACACATTTTCATTGTCTCATTTTCTTTTATACAATCCTGAAGTATTTCACATTTGCCTTAAATATAATGTTTTGGTGAGTTTCATTTCATTGTACACATGAATGCTGTTCAGTTCTATCCCAGGTCTATTTCATTTCTGTGAAAGATATTGAGTTTTAAAGTTTTTGTTTTTAATGAAAGTTGTACTCCCAACACAAATGAAACAAATCTAGAGCTACAAGACTGAAAATTAAAGAGAAACTTGTGGTCAGGTAAAAAAGAAATAGACTTGACCTATGAGGTCAGTGCTGTAGATGTTACATAGCACATGAGCGTATTATACACAAATTAGCCTGGCTTTGCAATCTACTCAAACTCACAGGTCTCAGCCTCAGAAGTGGTGGTGTATTTCAAATGTTCTAGAATTTGATAGCAGGCATCTCACCTGATGTTCAGCTTCCTTGTGAGCAATGTGAGCTAAAGTACTGGATTTCTCTTTGCAAATTTGAACTTTATTATTATTCCTTTCTGCTAGGGTCTATCAAAAATCTATCAGTAGTAACCCAGCTTCATGGCTTCACAACCATTAAATAAAATCTAGTCATGGGCTAGAATCATAGATAGGCTTTCATGCCCTCTGCTGGATATTCAAAGAAAAAGCTACACCTCTTAACAGTAAGAAAAGCCTCATTTAAAAAATGAATGCTCTTTAACATGGGAAGAAAAAAAAATACTAGTCCTATCAAAATTAAAATATGAGGCACTAGGATAAATAGAATTTTAACAATTTATTGATGAACTAAGATTTAGGTAAAGATTTTCAGAGATGAGATCACAGAAAAAGAACAGGTTCAACTTTTTAAATTACTTTTAAAAATAGCATAGTAATCATATAATCCAAGTTAATTGTTGTGGGTAAAATTGAAGGATTTGCAGAATCTCTCTCCTGGCTTTAGTGCATTTCCGTATTAACAGGCATTCCTAAGGGGTGGAGAGAGAGTTCTTCTCTATATCAATGGGTAATTACCTGGGCAACCAAGGGCTTTATCTGAATCTGAGAGGTTGCAGGGAGGTCTCGCTTGCTTCTGCCAGCGCAGAAAAGAGATGGCCCCAGACCACAGTTTGTAAACAGTAAACGGGTTTTAAACTTTTTTTCTCCCTTTGATTTCGGTTTTAGAGGTATTTTGCCCAGGGATTTCCTCTCCCTGGAGTTACAGTTGTATTATTTTATTATTTGCAGTAGTTTACAATGTACTATAAAGAGCACCTGCTACAGAACTTCCAAGTCTCTGTTGGGAGGTCAAAGCCAAGGGGTGGAAACTCTAGCATTATTAAAATAATACTAAGTTTGTTGAAGAAATATATCAAGAACTTGTACAAATTAACATATTTATCACTCAGTATTTTTAGACATTAAATGAAAATGAACCTTGTGATACTTAATAAGAGATATTGGTCAGAACAGTTTCTATGAAAACAAACTTTTTCTATCAACCATACCCATCTTCCTACACCCTATACCCTCACTTCCTCCTCACCCCCCAAAATAAACCACCAACCATTGTGTGCTTAGACTTTGACTGACACGTTAAAGCAAGTCACACAAAAATCAATTCTGATGACTTTGACCTGGACTTTCACCAACATCTTTGGCAAACTCCAGCTGCTGAATCCTTGGCCCTGTTTCCAGATGTGTTTACACTTTTCTGGGTGTTAACAATGACCCCTGCCTGTTTTGTAACTGGAATGGCTTTTAACTTACATAGCACATAGGATATGAATAGAAACCTTTCCTTACAGCTACTTATTTGAAATAAATAGAATTATAACCCACATTCTCTGATGTTTATTTTGAAGATAGAAGATCATAATGGGAAAACACCTGGAATAGGAATGGCAAGATAAAAATACCTAACTCGTTTGTCTGTCACAGTAATTAGCTATACACGCTGGGTGAGTTGACTACTCTTCCAGAATCCACATTTTCTCATCCATTAAATGTATAAATTAATATATACGTTTTTCTTTTGTATCTATTTCTAAACAGAAGTTTACATTGTAAAAGTAATGTGCACACATTTTTGAACAAATAGAAAATCCAGAAACATAAATAAAAAATAAAACATCCTATAGCTCTACTGCCTAAACACATTTACGGTAGCATTTGTTTTCCTTATTTCCTTTGTTTGCTTGCACTGCAAGCTATAACTTTGCCAAACATTTATTCATTTAACCTTTTTTTTATTAAAGTGACACATACATTTAGTTTTAAAAGTCAAATATGCTATAGGTTCATGATAAAAAACAGTATTTCTCTGTTCTACCTAATCTACATAGCATTATCTCCAGGTCTTACTGTTTGAAGCAATAAATCTGAACTCTTTTAGTGCTTTGGTTTGGATGTTTATGACCTAATTTCCAAATTATGTACCCTACCATTATTTCTTAATTTTTTAATAGATTTTAAATATTATTCACTGGCTTCCCACAATCTGAGATTAATACTTATCTTTCTTATTATATCTTCCACTTTCCCTCATACATACTTCTCCCTCTTCCTAGCTTGTTAATATGAATAAGGCCCATTTTAATACACAGTATTAAATATTTACATTATTCATTGTTTAACCATCTTGGAGAAGTTAATCCAAATTTTGTTTTTCATAACTTTATAATTGCCTTTTTTACCCAGTTCCTTCACATTCCATTTACCAATTGTTAATTTATCACCACATTTTCATTATGTATTGTTCTTTAATCATCCCTCTTATCTTTCCACCACTATTTGTCATCATGTTCTGATCGGAATTAGTCTGATTCTTCTCTGAGCTGCTTCAGTGCTTTCTTCATAGTTCATCTGTAACTCAGGGGGAAAAATATTATCCCAGTCCAGGGCAAATACCTTTGAACCAAAATCAGTCATAGGGAGAAATAAAGTGAGAGAAACCCATTTATTGCATACAAGCCGTCGTTCACTTCTGCTCGCCTGTGTCTCTTGCTACCCAGATGCAAAAAAGGACCCCACCCAACCTCCCTGGTCCAGATAAGCCCTAGTTCCCTTGTAATTACACATTGATATGGAGATGAACTGCTTCTCTCCACCCCTTGAAATACCTAATGATATGGAGATGTACTAAGGCCAGACAAGAGATTCTAAAAATGTTGCAATTTTACCCACATGATCATTATTTCAGAATTCTCTTCACCACTCTGCCCCTAATTCTTAGGCATTTTTGCATCACTATAGCATGAATTCACTTGATTATTCTCAGTTTCTTCCCTGAAGACACTCATCAAAGTGTGCTGGGAGCCGTGCTACTCAAGCTGTGTAGCAAAGCTCAGGCTGGAGGAAGACCCTCACAAATCAAGGGCCTTTGCAGTTGGCTCCCCTATTACCCACCTTGATTTGGTTTTTCTCCATTATACTATTGGCTTTGCTTTTTGCTTGCATTTTTGCCAAAGACTAAGCTAACCTTTGATAAGCAGCATGGAAAGGAGGAGAATATAAACTTCCCCAAAGCTTTTCAGGACAGTGCTCCTGAAGAAGAGAATATGCAGGGGCCAGACGGCGATCTTGGCATAGAATACCAAAACCTGCAGTCAGTTAGTTAAACATTGACTACCCCATCTCCACCTAAGTGGGAATGCCCCCCTTGTTTGCAATGTTAGTGAAATTAGTATGAAAAGTTTTATAAGAAAATTAGAGAAATAGAGTTATGAGGGAATATTGAATAGACACTTAATCCATCTTCTCATGTTTTCTTCTATTCGCTACTTCTATAGCTTTTCTTCTTCCTTCCTAATTACAGCCCTTTACTAGAATTTATGCCTCATATGTGAAATTACCAAGTACCATAATTCTTCCAAGTGGTAAAGACACCTCAAGACAAGTGCTGGGCAGCTTGGAAGCCACGGGACATAAATCTGCAAAGAAGTGAAAAGCTAACCTTTCCGAAGAATATTACTTCTCTCTCACTTACCAGCTTTACATCTCCCTGTATGGCCCCGGAAGATGACTGGTTAGCCAGAGACGGGTAAGATTCCTCAAGGGAGGAACAACCTAAGACAGGCACAGTCACAGGGGGGCCATCAGGTGAGAAAATGGGGGCCAACAGAGGTGAGGCTTAGAACTTCACCCCCCCAGTTTTGAGAGAAATTGTCTACACCTGTGGATGTTTAGTTGCCCTTGTCTGGCTTGGATTAGTACCTAGTCTATAGGCACAGACCTGATCATCTACATTTGCCTTCTTACAGCACTAAATCATGCTTTCTATCTTTATCTTGCATCTACCTACGATAGAATCAATATTATGAGGAGATAAAATGTACCCATTGCATTAGAAATATACATGATGATACCTGCCTAGCTAACTGTAGTAGTGAGTGACCTGTATTTCACCCTGAGCTCATAGACTCCATAGTCACTGCTGCATGCTGCACGTTTCTGTGGTCACATGCATTACTTAGAAACCGCTTTGCATAGAAACAAGAGACACAATAGAGTACATGTTGCTAGGAAAAGTTTCAGTCAAGGAACAGAAAAAGATCACCTATCTAACACTTGACTAACCATGTATAGATTAGAAAGAAGAAAAAAGCTTGCCTATACCTATTAATCAACTGCCTATACCAATTAATCAACAGAACAATAAAAAATAATCATATCCTTGTGCAAAATGGTATAAATAAAGCTGTCTTTGGCACTTTGTCAAGAGACCACCTCCATCTGACTCTGTGTCCTGTCTCTCAGTGCACTGACTCCATCTCATCCTTTTGGGCTTCACACCCCACTGCTGGAGCTGGACTCCAGCAAAAGTGGAAAACTTGAAATTCCCATCAATTAGGATTTATCCATCTGTACCCATCTCATACATAATTTCATGTGTTAAAATCTTCTTGCTAATTTAATGTTGAACAGCAAGTGTTAAGGCCCTAAAAGATAGTAGGGCATATAATAATACTTGATAAGTTTGAGGACAGTGTTCTTGGAAATAATGAAGAAGAACGAGAGTTGTAAGAAAGAAGACCTGAAGGGTATGGATCCCATAGGACCATGTGTAAGGAACTTTGGCCTTTTTTTGAGTGTGGAGTGCCATTGGAGTTTACTTAAAGAACACAATCCACCTTATGTTTGAACAAGAGTACTCTAGCTACTGCTTTAGAAATAGAATAGAGGAGAGCAGAGTTGGGAGCAAGCGGGTCAGTTTAGATGCTACTGTAGAAATCTGAACAAAAACTGGCAGTGAATGGCTCACACCAGAGATGCAGTGAGAACTGTTCAGAATCTAGACCTATTTTGAAGGTAGAGCCAAACCAAGCCCTTTCCTGGCAAAATGGCTGTGGGAAGTAACACAAGCAGAGGACTCGAGGATTTCCCCAAGTTCTTTGGTTTAAGCAACTGGAAGGTTGCTCTTTCCATCACTGGAGATGGGGACAGTTTGCATAAACAAGTCTGGAAAAAAGATTAGGAGCGATTCATTTGGTCAAATTAAATCTGAGAGGTATATTTGACAAATAAGTGAAGGTATCAATTGTTTTGTTCTACCAATTTGTCAGCTGAAGACCATATGGCATCTGCTCTGGATTTCATTTCCTGCCCCTTACCCATGGCCACTGCAAAAATTCCTTATGACACTGTCTCACTGCTACTTCTCTAGTCAGAGTCCTCAGTGAGAACACTGATATCTATGTGTTCTGCCAAGGATCCTGTGGGTAAAATTGCAATATTTCCAGAATCTCTTGACTGGCTTTAGTGCATCTCCACATCAACAGGTGTTTCTATCTCCGTATCAGTGGGTAATTACACGGACAGGAGAGGGGTTATCTGGAGCGGAGAGGTTGGGAGGAATCTTTGCTCTCTTCTGCTGCAGCAGGAGAGATGTGGGATGACTCCTTGTAAGCAATAAATGAGTTTTAAACTTTATTTCTCCCTTTGACTGATTTTTAGTTCAAAGGCATTTGTCCCAGGATTTCACTTTCCCGGATTTACATCTGGCAGTAGTTGACAGGACCTCTGAACCCAAAATCTGTCTTCATGGATGTGACCCTTCAGCGGACACTTGAGATGTTGGGGAGATACCCAGAATCCCCACTGTGGATAGTTGGGAGGCCCCAGTGGTTGCAGTGGCAGAGGGTGCAGCTTCACCAGGGAGCCCCCAAACTGTGAGGCTTCCGATTTGGGAGCCTCTAGTGGGGAACTGGTCTAGGGTAAAGCACCTCCTAGAGGGGTGGGCCCTTCCAGAACTGGTGAAGGGTGGAGACACTGGAAGCTGCAGAATTAGCCCTCCATGAAATAGAAGACTACTTAGAGGCCCTGAGTGGCCATGTAGCAGCTGGCAGTATAGGGTCTCTCTTCCTCTAGATAGTGGAAAATGTTATCAAGGAGAGAGAGAGGGTTATACAGGAGAGAAAGGGGCTATTGAAGAGAAGGAGAGGGTGATCGAGAGGGTTATTGAGGAGAGAGAGGGAGTTCAGCAGGAGAGAGACACACTTGGCATCGCTTGGAGGAGCTAGGCGATGACCTATGGGATGCCCTTAAGGAAGAGAGACAGTCTCTGAGAAAATGGATCATGCTCCTGGAAGATTCTTTAGCAGCGGCGAGGGGGGAGGCAGCAGGAGAAGCTGCATTGCAGGACGCCATGTGGGAGGGGGAGGAAAGAGCGATTGTCTTTAGCCCCAGAGATGGTGGAGGAGCCAGTGCCCAGCGGGGGGAGGAGAGAAGCTGAGGAGTCAGGGCCAAAGGCTGATCTGCTGCGGAGGCCACCGCCCAAGGCACCAGCCTCTCTTGTATTAAAGACCCGCCAGGCTGTAATTAAAAAAATAAAAACAAAACAACCTCAGACTCCTCAGGGGGAGAAGCCGACCCTTCCCCAGGTTGTGGAGCACTCCATGCTCCGCACCTATACCCAGGATGAGCTGGTGGACATGAACATACGGTATAGGTAGAAGCCATGGGAATCTCTGCCTACATGGCTTTTACATCTCTGGGATATGAGGGTGGAAAACATTGTTATGTTGGTTACTGAAATGAGTAGAATGGCTTCCCTGATGACTCACTCTTCCCTCCAGCAATGGTTGCAAAGTGCCCATCATGCCTCAGGGAATCAGACACTTCTGGAATGGCTGACAGCTGCCACTAGGCAAGTTTGACCTAATCAGGATGATTTACCATATTTACCCACTAGCTGGAAAATGTATGTAGAGCCCCAACAGGTGTTGCGGGAATTGAAAAATATCCAATTTTTAGATATTTTGTATGGACCCCCAAGGCCCCAATAAGGAGTTGTTCACCATAGGAATTAGAAATCTTGTGCTGCATACAGCTCTCACATATCTCCTTGGGCCCCTTAGTGACTACTTTTGCAACCCACAGGTGAGGCTACTTGTACTTTGGCAGATCTGGGAGGTTGGAACAATAAGTGCACAGAAGGAAATATGGGCTACGACTGAAAGGAGAGGTGCAAAAGGCCCCATGAAGGTCTCGAGGACCCAGACGTGGGTTGATTCGATAAAGGCCAGGGTAGTGAAAGAAAAACTTGATAGGCAGCCCAATAGGATCTTGTTGGAACTGTGGCACCAATTAAAGCCAGAGCAGCAGTTCCAGCCGCTGAGGTCCAGAGCATGGAAACCAGAGTCAAAGGTACTCAGGATTTGCCTGGGCCCTCACCCCCACAATTGGGCATTGTGGTTCAACTGAGGGGGGCATCAAGTTCCCCACTTTAGGGGATGTGGTGGGGACCAGAGGCCACATGTAGAATTAGCAATTCCTTGGTCCCCTGTGAATGTACAATGTGTCCTGGTGCTGATGGACATAGAAGCTGAGTGTTCTCTGATTAATGGCAACCCTGGGCATTTTCCCAGAACCCCTGCAGTGATAGATGGCTATGGGGGTAAGGCAATTAGAGTGAAGAAAGCCCAAATCCCATAGGGGATAAGGTGTTTAACCCCAAGGGAGTATACTGTGTACATTTCTCCCATCTCTGAATATATTTTGATAGATAAACTGCATGGCCTGTGGTTGCAGACCACTGCAGCTGAATTCAGACTGAGGGTACATGTGGTAAAGGCAGTTCTGAGGGGACATGCTAAGCACCCACCTATAGCTCTGTCTGTACCTCAGCAGGTGACAAATACTAAGCAGTATAAATTGCCTAGGGGGGGCACAAGGAAACTGTAGAAACTCTACAGGAGTTGGAGATGGTGGACATCATAAAGCCCACTCATAGTCCTTTTAATTCCCCAGTGTAGCCAGTGAAAAAGCCAGAAGGCGCCTGGCGTATGACTGTGGACTACAGGGAATTAAAGAAAGTCACACCCTCTTTGCATGCGGCTGTCCCCTCTATAGCAGCCCTTATGGACACATTCAGTCATGAATGGGGAATGTATCTTTGTGTTGTGGACCTTGCTAATGCTTTCTTCTCTATTAACTTAGCACAGGAAAATCCGGAACAGTTTGCCTTCATGTGGGAAGGCTGGCAGTGGACATTCACTGTCCTTCCACAGGGATACCTCCACAGTCCCACCATCTGTCACGGACTTGTAGCCCAGGACTTGGCCACATGAAGGAACAGCAAATGGTGTGGCTGTATCACTACAGTGATGATGTTATGCTCATGTCTGATTCTCTTGCAGATTTAGAAGGGGCAGTTCCTAGACTGCTGCAACTTCTACAGGAGAAAGGATGGGCTGTGAACAGCACCAAGGTTCAGGGATCTGGTTTGTCTGTGAAATTCTTGGGGGTTGTCTGGTTGGGTAAAACTAAAGTTTTTCCTGAAGCAGTCATAGACAAGGTCCAGGCTTTCCCCACCCCTACCACTGTGGCAGTTTTACAAGAGTTTTGGGGTATTTAGGGCTATTGGAGAGTGTTTATCCTGCCCTTGGCACAAATTTTGAAGCCCTTATACTGGTTGGTAAGAAAGGGTATCTATCAGGTGGGACTGGGATGAGACAGGTGCAGCTGCTTTTACTGCTACTAAATGAACAGTCAAGGCCATACAGGTCTTGACTGTAGTGGACTCATCAAAGCCCTGTGAGATAGATGTTCATGTAACTGAAGATGGTTATGGATGTGGTATTTGGAAATGGCTTGAATGGACACACCAAACTATTGGATTCTGGTCACAACTATGGAAAGGAGCAGAGGTCTGGTACACCTTGATAGAGAAGAACTAGCTGCTGTGTACCATGTCTTGCTGGCTATGGAGCCCATCACCAGAACAACTCTGACCAAGGTAATAACCACCAATCCCATTGTGGGGTGAGTGCAAGACTCGACCCAAAGGCCATGGAGTGGTGTGGGACAGATGCCTACACTGCTTGATGGAGCACCTATTTACAGCAGTGTAGCACCCTCTCTACAAACCCCTTAAGTGGAGAACCCCAACTCTTATTGGGGTCAGTGACCTATACCAGTCAAAAGCAGGAAGAACTTTTTTTTGAGCCATTGGTAGCTGATACTCCTTATCAGGAGGGAAAAGACCCTATACCTGAAGATGCTTGGCATACAGACAGCTCCAGTTGTCAGCAGCCCCTGAAGTGGAGGGCTGTGGCTTTCAATCTGAAGACTGAAACAATATGGATAGAGGATGGTGAGGGGAAGAGCAGCCAGTGGGCTGAGTTGTGGGAAGTACGGTTCATGATCACTCAGGAACCCTCCCCTATAGTTGTCTGCACTGACAGCTGGGCTGTCTATTGGGGCTTGACTCTGTGGCTACCAACATGGTGCCATGCCAACTGGATGGTTGGTCACCCGCCCTTTTAGGGGCAAGAGTTGTGGTAAGACCTATGGGCCTCTGGTCAGACTAAGACTGTTACCATATATCATGTGACTGGCCATTTGCCTTCGGCATCTCCAGGGAATGATGAAGCAGACACATTGGCCCAGGTGTATTGGCTAGAAGGAAAGCCTGCTTCTGATGTAGCCCAAGGTTACATCAGTGTTTGTTGCACCCGGGGCAAAAGACAATGTGGGCTGTAGCCCATTGATGAGGTTTGACATTGACCTTTGAAGAAGTCAGCAGAGCCAGGAAGGAGTGCCTCATGTGCTCCAAGAGGGACTTACACTGAGTCCTGTAGCAACATGGGACAATAGTAAAGGGGCCGATACCCCTTGTCAGGTGGCAGATAGACTATTATTGGGCCTCTACCCATATCAAAAGGATATCAGTATGCCATGACTTGTATGGACATGGCTACTGGACTATTGGTTGCTTTTCCTGCACATCGTGCAGGTTAGCAAATCACCAAGAGGGGCCTAGAGTGTCTTTTTGCAGGCTATGGCAATTGAGAATGATCAGGGCACCCACTTTACTGGACATGCATTACAAGAATGGGTGTAGCAATTAGAAAGAAAGTGGAAGTTCATGTTCCATATAACCCTACTGGAGCAGGCATGATAGAGAGGTACAACCGTTTGTTGAAATCTGGGCTGAAGTCGGACACCAATAATCTATGGGGCTGATCAGTTCACTTATGGACAGCGGTACAGTGTTTGAATGAGAAGCCACAGAAAGGAGCCTTGAGCCCTGTGGATATTCTAACACACATTGTTGCCTCTCCTATACAACTGTATGTGCAAACCAAAAAGGAATTATTGAAGCCAGGATATGGCCAGCAGAGCAACATCCTGCTGCCAGCCCCAACTTCATTAAAGCCTGGAGACACTGTTGAATGGACGTGGTACTGGACCTGTCAACACATGAACCAGTGATGATTGGCCCTTCTGGAACCTTGGGGAAAAGGCCTGGAAGCTGGTCTCATGTATTCCTGTAGTAACAGCAGAGTGGCCCCCAAAGATCATGGTAATGTACCCAAAACATCTAGGAGGTAAGAGCATCTTATGGGGAAGTTTTGTTTTCTCTTTATGGCCAGTGCATGTACCTCCCACAGCCCTACTATATATTGACCAGTCTTTAACTCTCACAGGGAGTGGGTGAAAGTCTGGTATACTAGACCAGGATGAGATCCCATTCCTGCCACTATCCTATCACAGGACCAATCTTTTGCATGTATCCTACTTGATGAACAAAACTGCCTATGCTGGTATCATTAAAACATGTATCTTATCGCCCTTAAGGTTATTTTCTTCTACAGTCCTTGTGGCCTGGATGCACCCGCTGGCTGCAGCTGCCACATGATGATTGCTCTGAACTCCCTACCTGTTCAGTTACTGACCACCTGTGGAATGGGCAAGCTATGGACTTAATCTTCATTGGACTTTGAACCTATCTGAATCCTCTGGCTTGAGTATTATCATGATTTTATTGCTGTTGCTATTGTACATCATTAGTCTGGTTACAGTGCCCCAGTTTTCTCACCCAGGGGCCATTGTGGAAGATGGAAAGAGAGTAGATTGTGAGGCAAGATTTCTGGATGAGTAGGCTGTGGGTAAAATTTCACTGTTTTCAGAATCTCTTGCCTGACTTTAATGCATCTCCGTATCAACAGGTGTTTCTAAGGGGTGGAGAGAAGTAGTCTGTCTCCATATCAATGATTAATTACATGGGTGAGTGAGGGCTTAGCTGGAGCAGAGATTGGGGGGAATCTTACTTGCTTTTGCCACAGCAGGAGAGATGCAGGATGACTCCTTGTAAGCAATAATTGGGTTTTAAACTTTATTTCTCCCATTGACTGATTTCAGGTTCAAAGGCATTTTGCCCCAGGATTTCCCCTTCCTGGATTTACAGATTCTTATCATGGTTCTCCAGGCAATGCCAAGTCTTGAGGCACCAGAGGAAGCCTGTGGACTCCAGAGGCCACATTGACCTATCTAAAATGGGAATCTTCTCCTTCTTGTCCACATTCTCCACGTGGTCTTATGCATGCCCCAGTTTAGGTAATCTTCACATCTATCTACTCTTTCTCCCTCCTCAGGATGAGATAAACAACTCCTTGTACTGAGATATACAACAACCTTTAATCTTCTTTATTCATCCTTTACCCTTCAATTCCAAATGTTCCTTCTTCCTACTCTCTCCCTTCATCCTAATTCAAATATTCTCTTTCTGGTTCTGGGTCTAGATGTGTCTGAATCTTTGTTTGATCCATTGTTAACTTATGATAATTTTTATTGACTCCCTACTAGGGGGGAGGTCAGATTAAAACAGAGATATTGAGGCATGAAAAGCTATCTTGTGTACTGTAGTGGATTCCTAAACTTAGTGGCAACCACTCCATGCATTAATTACTGCATATTAAAGTGCTAGTGGAGAAACATTAACTTGGCTGTGTAGCACAAAATATTATACAGCAGTGATACACTGAGAGTTCACTAATTTATTAAACATCTCCCTCACCAAAATTCATTCCCTGAATTCATACTTTTGTCTATTCATCTTCTTCAGACTATATTGATTAGCCTCTGAGAATTCCACTAAATGGAAGAAGTGTTCCTAAATTTTGGATGTTTTGGAATTTAAAATATTTCTAATATTTTCAGTTGATGATCCAGATCCAGATCTAAAATTGACTTGATTTCAAAATTCCTTCATATGGAGGTGGGGGGCCTAACTTGTCAACACATGGGACAGGACACAGTTCAGGGTTCTGAGTGCGAAGGTGAATTCCAACAGTTGGATTCACAGCTGCTTCTGTCCCTGGAAAGAGAGAAATGGGGACTTGTAATCTTTCTAGTCAGCATAAAACAGAAGTACATGAACTGCCTAATAAAATCTGGCATTTCTTGGATCACTGAAGCAACAGAAAATTATTTGTACCCTTGAGAAAAAATTTACAACCATCTTGCTCCCTGCAGTGATAGTTTAGTCACTATAGCAAGAAAATTTGCTCTCATGAATTGATTATATCATCCCTGAGTAGCCCATCAAGATGCATTTACAATTTAGCAGCTGAAACTAGGAGGAATACCCTTTTTGGTGGATCAGAAGACAAGATTTCCTGTAAATACTAATGGTATTTCTCCTAATGCTCCCATCATGGGAAATGCAAGTCTCAATAGAAACATTACTATAGTACATCCAAATTTCATTATTTTATTTTTTTGCTCTGCAAACTGCAACTAATGCAATTATTTGCTTTAAATATTTCTCTATAATGAACAGTAAAGATGTTAACTTGTGAAAAGTTTGCATACAAAGTAGGCACACACAATAAAGAAAAACCATTCTCAAATTTTAAAAAATGCTCTGAAATCAAAGTTCTTCACTTTCAGATTATGCACACGACAAGCCTTTCGATATAAAAAAACATGCACGTTCTTCTTCAAACTGATCACCTTGAGAGACCACACACTTATTCCAACAGCTTTTTGGAAATCTATCAGTCTTCATTTGAAAGACTATTTTTGAGTTACACAGGAATTAAAAGTAATATTTCAGAACCATCTTTCTATATTTTTTTCACCTGAGTGTTCAGCTATCTTGGAATGATTTGACTGTTTCTTCCCAAAACAAGAGTAACACCTGTAAATTCACAATAATAATAATAATAATAATAATACCTAGATCTTTGAACTAACTCTAGCTCTTTGACTGTTTCTGTATATGACATTTAATTGGAATGGCCATGCCTATACTTTTACATATTGTCACTGACTGCTTTTTGCACTACAGTGGCAAAAGTAAGTAGTCCCCACAGAGACCAAATGGTCAGTGAAGCCAAACATATTTCCTATCTGGCCTTTAATAGAAAAAGTTTGTTGACCGATTCCTTAAAGGATTAAGATTTAATACCACTTCAGAGACTATCAAAACAATTATCAAAACAATTCAAACAATAGTTGCATATCAGACAATAGCTGCATCACTGGAAGCTATGTGTAGATTATTCAGCATCATTACTTTGGAGTGGATAATGTTTATTTAGAATCATGGATCTTTATATATTTGTTTTTATACTTAGTTGTTCACAGAGCAAACTATAATAATTCAAATTTTAATATAATATATGAGGGATAGAGGCATAATCTGAATATAAGTCTCACCTCCTGGTTCAGCACTTTCTTAAGCAGCTGTTTATTTGATTGAATAATCTACTTCTAGCCTATTACATAATATTTCTGTACCTCAGTTTTCTTCCATTCAATAAAAGGATATAGATAGTATATATGTCTATAAAGGCAAGGCTAAATAACTGTAAAGTACTTAAAGCCAGACACACAGCAATTGCCCATTAAAGGTTAATTACCATTATTGTAGTAGTACTATTAGTATATTACTAAATATCAAGAACTGCATTGTACAATAGGAGTATGCATGCATTTCCTTTGCAATATTTTTTCAATATTATTTTCCAATCTATCTTATTTTAATGGTTAAATGATTTCATCATTATCATTACTGATGTAATAGCACAGAGATAATTAGATGAAAAATTTTGTGAAGTTAGAGTCTTGTAGTCAGAAAGTTTAGGATGACATAAGCTGGGTCTGAGGGACGTGCTGAAACAGTGATCATTGGAAATTGTACTTGCCCCATCCTTCCCTCCATTGTGGATACTTGTCCTGAGCATAGACCATTTTCTAGATGAACTATTCCTGGTGTATTCAATATAAACTCAATGGTAACTGAGCTTTCATTTTTCTGGGAGTGGTGGACCAGATTGACTCACCACAATTATTAGCTCAAACTTATTTCCCTCTGCCATTATCAATGTTGTGCTCCAGGTAACAGGATATTGACAATGGTTCTCTATGGTAGGAAAGTTTTATTGTTATCTCCTTACTATGAATTTAGCCATTCCTCTTAAAATCATTATGAAAACCACAGGGCATTCATTTGATGAGCAATAACTAAAGTAATGTGCTCAGAAAGCTTTTGTGAAACCAAACACATACTATGTCAATTTTCTTTTTTTTTCAAAACATCTTTACCTATAATACAGGTATTCCCCACTTTTCAAAAGTTCACTTTATGCCACTCCAGTTTTACAAAGTACCTACCTTAGCACTTATTTTCAGAAACCAAAAGAAGCCTGAAGAGGATTTTTGTTTTTACAAAGGTGAAACACAAAAACAGTGTCCAGGGCTTGTTTTCCAGTGAGCCCCTGCAGAGGCAGTGTGCACCCAGGCAGGGAGAGTGGCCCCACCAACCTCTTCCCTAGGAACCACCCTCGGCATCTCAGCATCACTCAGCATCAAGCTGCATAGCTTTGAACTGCATCTGTGAGCAGCTGTGCTTCATCTCAATTTATTTTGTGCATCCATTTAGCAAGATGTGTCCTAAGGTATCAGAAAAGGCTAACAGAAATTATTTTGGGGGTCTGGGAATGCCCCAAACAGTTCCCATTTAAATTAATGATAATTGCTTCTTTGCTTTATGCCATTTCAGCTTATGAAAGGTTTCATATGAATGCTCTGCTTTCAGGTAGCTGGGGAAACTGTATCATGTGACTGGGAGGGGAGCAAGCATTATTTTTATCTTCTGACAAATAAAAAACCTAAGAGAACTCAGATAAAAATGTCTGCCAAAATTCAATAGTTCCTACAGACCTGTTGGTGAAGGTATTAGAGTTTGTTGTTCAATCTTGTAAAACCAATATACCCACTGCTGAGATTTTACAGCCGGAGTTCAAATTTCTGACATCACTAAGAATCACCCCACTAGGCTTGCCTTATTTCAGCACCTTTTTTTACCTCTTTCTTCTTTCCACTTTGCTCTCATCACGTTCTCTTCTATGGGAGAGGCTAAGAACACCGTGAATTTGAGTCACAGTTCTACAGCCTGCTCCCTGTGCTGCTTGCTCTACCAGTTTCTTAATTTCCTCATATTCTAAGTGTTCAGAATGATGGTGAACACCTCAGAGAGTTGTAGGATGAGATTGGAGATGTCAAGTGTTAGCACAGTGCATGGCACATAGTAAATGCTCATAAATGTGAGCTGCTACTATTATCACGCCCTCCCATGAAAGTGTGTGGAAGAAATATTCCT
The DNA here is from genome assembly GCF_030020395.1 of Manis pentadactyla. NCBI lineage: Eukaryota > Metazoa > Chordata > Mammalia > Pholidota > Manidae > Manis > Manis pentadactyla. The sequence continues at coordinate 119,727,560 of NC_080019.1, forward strand.
TTTTCCCTTACCTAAAATGAGTCACAGAATATTTACATGGAGAACATAAAGAACAGGAAAATGACACTTCAAAAATATCCTAAAATAGGATAGATGGGAGAGAAAGGACCTAGCAGGTAAGAGTCTGATTCCTGTCTGCCTCTGTCCAGTCCTCCTCCTCCTCCCCTCATGTTTAACCATTGCTCCAAGGCTAGCTAGTATTTGTATTTGCCCTGAAATAAGAGATAAGAAAAAGGAAGATTATCTCTGAAATTGCAGGAAAAAATCAGGTCAAGGAGATTGGATAGTGAAAGGCAGCATTTACAGGGAGATCAGCCCCATGGAGCCGGGCTCCCCTCGCCACCTTCCCAGGAAAGGCACAGGACCTACTTGCTGCCTTCTCAGTGATGAGGAGATCTGGATCTGATCCACAGGAAATAGAAAAGCGTTTGGTAGGGATCTTACAGTACATTATGATTCTTTGTTTAAAAATATGGTCAGACAATGGTGGGGATCCCTCTCCTATGCTCTCAAATTCTCTCTTTTCTAATGAACGCTAGATTGATTTTCTGCCTCAAGTCCTTTGTCTTCTCACCTCCTAGACCCCAATGTTTCTTTCTTCATTATCTTTAGATGCCTTACTTCTTCATAAATAATGGCTTTTATTCAGCTTCACAATCTTATTTTCCATGAACACTTATTTTCACTCTTATTTTTGGTGAATTTAAAAGAAACTTTTGTTTATAATAAAGTTTAACACTTCTTTGTCATTTATTTTTCAAATACAAATTTAAAAAACAAAACAATTGATCTAACAAACCCCAGCTTCTTTCTTTTTCTTCTTTTTACATCACTTGTATTTCCTACCTATTCATCCTGTTGTATAGTCCTCGCTCTTCTACAGTAAAAGCTCTAATCCCGATTTGGAATACAGAGAGTTATAGAGAATTCTCATGATTTTCTTGTTTTCTTTCCCCACCTTTACTAAGAGTTTGTATGCATTCTTTTAAAAATCACTTCCTGTGGCCAAACATGTGGTCTCACTCTCTATTTACATTTGAGGAAAAAAAACCCAGCTAATTGCAAATCTGTATTTTTTGTTGAATTATCAGATATGAGGGATTCAAAAAACATCATTAAAATGTGTAAGACGTTGAAATAAAACATTGAAACAACAAATCATTCTTACCCCTAATATAGTACTGATACAAGCTACCTGAATTATGCTAGAACTGTTAGGTTCTGATGGCTGAGAAAAGGGAGCAAGAAGGTCTCAGAGACTGCTTCGCGGCTGAGCCCATTCGAGGAGACATAGGATCCGTTCTGGGGGTACAGCAGAGACGGCCAGGGGGAAGCACATCCTGAGGAGGAGTCAGCACGGAGGCAGGGTGCTAATGGAGGAAGGACTGTCTAGGAGACCCCTGGGGTCAGCTGCTCCAGGAAGAGGAGGTGGCCCCACAGCAGAAAAAAAGAACATGATTTTGGTGGTTTTAGTAAATAAACAGGTTTTAATTTTAGTCCTTCAATATGTGCAACTTCAAGCTGTAGGTTCCTTCTCTTTCTCTTCATCCTTCCCCTTTCCTCTGCCTTCCTGCCTTTCTTCTGGTCTTCCTCCTCCTCCTCTGTCTCTAACAGTACCTCCCCTTCCTCCTTACACTCCAAGGGTACCTCAGAGGGATTCTCTCTCCCTTTTTGGTGCATACAGGGCTTTATCATAACCTGTTATGGCCATGGAAACATAGATCCCAAGAGAGGGGAAGGAAGCCTGAGAAGTCTGAGCACTGAATCATCAGAGAGCTATGAAGAGTCACAATTACTGGTCCAGGAGATGCAACTGGGGCCTGGGAGTTTGCCTGAGATGCCCAAGGATCTTTCCCAGACAGAAATCTCATCATATATTGCAAAGACAAGGCCTCCTTTATGCACCTTTTAGCAGGATCCCAAGCCCAGTGTTTTCCTTTATCTCTTGAATATTTCTAATCAAGAGAATTGGCCACCTGAGCCCTATAATATTGTCAGGAATTGCTAACAAGATATATATGTATATTAACATCAATAAAGTTCAGTCCTCTCCAGTCTCAATAGTCAGAACTCTCCTCCCAGCTCTTCCCTGTTGAGGGCAGCTTTGTGGGATCCTGGGAGTCAAATATCTCGCCCACAAGTCAGAAGAGTAGAGCTATTTCAACTAATATATTCCACAAGTAGTAATAATAATGTGAAATAATATCTGAAGAAATAAAATAAAGTTCCAAGAGGAACCCACAGTTAGCAGAGCAAATCTAGTTTTTCCATTTAAATGTTTTAAACGACCCAGTTCCTATATTCTGTATTCAGGAGGGAACATCCCATCTTGAACACTTTGTCGAGGGGTGGCAGGAAGTCCAGAAACCCTCTTTCATATTTGATCAGGTCACTGGTGTCTTTCAGGGAGCTCCCATTTCCCTCTGCCGCTCTAAACAGCGGCTGTGAGGGAGACCCCAAAGTGCCACTCTCAGCCTGCAGTGTGGGCGTGTGGGTCTGGCCACAACTGGATGCAGCTCCACCCTGTGGGCACACACTTTGTGAGGGGCTGTGGAGTTAAAAGCTGTGGTTTGGGCCCTTACCTCCTTCTGTAGCTATTCAAAGTTCCTGTGGCCCACTCACTGCCCTTTTGGAGAACAGCTCCTTTTACGGAAATATTAGGCAGAATGAATCATTTGGTTGGAGATTGAAAGTGTAATGGGGATTCAGTTGGGAAAAGAAGTCCAGTGTGGGTCTTAAAATACTGATTCCCTATAATTTATTTCTGGAAATTACTAGTTAAGAAGAGGTCACTAGAGATCACACAGAATAACAGTTCTTAAATCACTCTATTGATTGTTTTAGAGAGGAGAAAAAGCTTTGCCAAGAAACACAGTTCTAGGATCTACAACCATGTCACAGGCTATGTGAATGGGTGCTCACTGTCTGTACCCCATCTGAGCTTTGCTGGGTGGGCTGGAAGATGGGTTCTCTGTGGGATAATGTAACACCAAACCCAGTGTAGGCAAGGGAGAAGAAAATGAATGGGAATGGGCAACTGAGCCTGTGGTCTCTCAGATGGAAATTAATAGGAGTGTGCTTTGTAATACAATGTAGAGTAGGGGGGAGTTTAAATATTTCTTGAGTGAAATAAGATCCAGAGCGATACCAGCAGGATTAGGGAGGAAAGGCTAGGAAGAAGAAGGGAAAGAGAATTCTAGAGCTCAATCTCTACCTTCAAAGAATTATCCTATGGAAATGTCTGGAGGCTCAGGGCATCATGCTGTACTTAGTGTCCAGGATGGGGTGGCTCAGCCATGAGTGCCCTGCTCCAAGTTTCACTGGCTCCCTACCTTCAGTTCTGGAAAATTGGAGACCTATTAGTTGATCTTGTGCAAAGATCCATGTGATATACTTAACCAGCAGAATGGGAAAAATGGGTACCATCCTCTAAGAGAAATAATAGCCACTCAAATAGGAATCAGCTAGTACTTGAACAGTCCCTCACCTGGTGCCAAACACTTGGTAGATGTGAAAAAAAAGGGTGACTAATTCTTTTTTAAAAAACAATTTTTCCCGAGTATTTTATTTTCCTATTTGTAAAGTCTTCAGGGAACTACAAAGAATGAGATTGGAATGCCCTGCACTCAGTGCTCTCTTTACAGGCAGATCTCTGAAGGAATCTATCAGCCTTGATATACTGACTCAGGCGATTTCAGGCAAATCCCAAAGCATATACGTAAACCACCATGCAGGAAAATAAAAACAGTAGATACATGGGTATATAACTGTGGCACACAAACTGCCTTAAAAATGGCTAACAGTATAACTGGGTAGCTAACTTATTTCAAATTAAAAACAGAATTCTTTAAAGATTCAAGGTGTCCAGTCAGACATTCTTCCTCAGAGTAAGAGAAGGGCTAAAAAGACCAGGGTGCATGCTCCTCTTTGGAAACTCAAGTCAAGTTGAAAGAAACATAATTGCATTTATTTATTAAGTTACCTCAAGTTAAACAAAGAAAAACAGAGCAATGTGAACATGCTGATCTTATAACTAATTTATTTTGCTAGAAGGTTGGTGACCCCATTTACCTCTATGCTCAGTGGAAAATATTTTTTATTTTAGGAGAAAGCTTTCTACAGGGGAGACTTTAATTAGTCTCTCCAAAAATAACCTTTTCTCAAATTGACAATGTGTTTCCTTTATTACATAATGACTTAAAAAAAAAGCCAATAATGAAAATAATTCCTGCATTTTGGAGTGCTGAGTTTTGTTAGTAAAACATTTAAGTTTATTTTTACCTTACTTTCTATTTAGCTGTTAGTTTTCCTAGGAACTGCCCTGATCCACATTTTGAAAATCTTAATCTAACCCAAGTTTCTGAAGGCAGCCATTAATACTCAGCAAGCACTCTTGAGGCAGTTGTGCTGTACAGGGCAGTACGTTGGAGGGAAAGTCTCATAAAAGACAGTCGGGATGAGGACAGTGCTTCACATGAAAAAGTAAACTTTCATTCATGACCTCTCAGAAATCAGTAAGTGATCCTTTTTCTACTTCAGCCAAGGCTGGCAGTTACAAATAGCTCTAAGACCTCAATTTCCTCCACTCATCACCTTCCAATGCAGACTGGAAAAAAATAAGGGCATCATTTGTTACTGCAGACAAGTAAGGCACTGAGGGCTCAGTAAGTGAAACTGTGAACACAGGGTAGGAGATTTATGTCAAAAGGACAGAGATGTTCTTCTGCGCCTTAAACCCGGTCACTCACTGGGAATGACCAGCCCTGGTTATCTCTTCACTGCTGTTTGTTGACTGAGCAAATAGGTTTAGGGTCTATCCCCATACTCAACTATGAGTCATTTCCCTAAAACACCTTTTTTTCTTTTGGAGTCTCCTTTTTCTGAAGTTTACTCACTTAGAGCCTTTCCCCAATGCATGCCTTTGTGTCTCCAATAAACTGTCTTGTTCTAAGTTCACAAATCTCCTTTTCAGAGGTTAGTGTTTCAGCTTGCCACAAAACTGTAAGGTTTCAAAGAAGAAATCCAGAAGCGTGCAGACAGCTCACCATACACAGGGTCCAAGTCTCCAACAGCAAAAACAGCCAGAGTGCGTCTTGGAGAATCCGTTCGGCGTCTCCTAAGCCAGTGCTGGAGGCAGAAGAACACCACTCCACAGAGAAGAGCCACCAGGAAAATCAGCAGCAAGAACCTGGGGCCAGAAGAAGCAGTGGAGGAGTGAGGCGAAACATGTAGGGAAGTGAAGAGCTTCTGTTAACTTTCTGGAAAGGAGGCAACAACTCAGCTAAATAGGATGCAAAGAATCTGGGAGGCTGAATTCCTTAAGCAGTTCCTCACTGCAACTCAGACATGGTCACTGAACCTGGAATGCTCACTGAGCTCAGAGGTGGTCAGTCTTGCCATGTGGTGAATATCGTTTCTTCTTTGGAAATGGGAAGGTCGTTCTAAGGAATATTGTCTTGGTTCCTAATTCATTCATCCTTTATTCCTGTCAACCATCCAACATCCTTCATTCAACCTGTAAGCACCTGAACAGATTTTAGATATGGGGTTGGGAATTTAAAGGTAGACAGGACAGGGTCTTTGTCTTCAAAGAGCTAGCCATCCCGTTGTGAGAAATGGTAATATTTAGTTTGGAAAATACAGAAGTCAAGATTTAGGAGGTCATAACAACTGTCTTAAAATTTCTAAAGGACTGGCTCATAAAAGGTAATGGTTTTATTTTGAATGGCTTTTTAAGGCCAGAACTAAAATCAGTGGAGGAGTCATTAGGGAGATTTCAAGAGAAAGAATAATTTTTTTACTGCTAAAGATCTCCAATTCAGGATAAAACTATTAATATTAAAAAGAGCAAGTTGCCTGTCACAGGACATGTGTAAAAGACACTGGCCAACAACATAAAAGTTATATTTCCATGTGTACTGATTCACATGACCCTTAAAATTACCTTAAGCTGTATGGTTTTATGTGCCATCTCACTTATTTAGGGAAAGGAGTATGTATATACACAACCAAAGGTTTCATAACACAAATTGAGGATGTCCTTACCAGATATACCAGCCACTTGTGTATTGATCTTTATAGCTTACACACCTGGTAATAAAAAAAGACCTGTTAGTGCAGGACCTCCAGATGGCCAAGGCCTATTCTTTGGAACAACCACCCATTCACAGCACACCACCTCTCCAACACAATTAAGAAAATGTTTTCTGTATGCCCACTTCATTCACTCAAGGCACTGAGAATACAGGTGAATGTGAAAATAAGCAGATAATTGCATTGTAATATGTTTGATTCTAGATTTACAAATACTATTGTGCATTGATAAGGTAGTGACTAACTTGTCAGGGCTAACATGCCATAGGTATTAGATACAATAGATAGATAACCATTATACCATTCTATTTATTCAGAGACTTAAGAGTTCTTTGAAATGCAAATTATCCAAGACAGGTTTATGATCTCTGTCAATTTTTAACATTTTGGTAGGGAACAGCAGGCCTGCAACCCTTTGTTGGAGAAAAGACATTAAGAAAAAAGGGAAAATGAATGAGTATGGCCACACATTTACCAGGGAGACAGGATGGTCAAGCCATTTGTGCATTGAGGCACAATTCAATTACTCCTGAGATGAATTTCAAAAGATCACACAAAAAGAAAGCTCATAGTGTGATTTTTTTCAGATGGTTTAATTTACCAAGTGTAGGCACTTAAGTGTTATCATGCCAGAGTCCTCCGCTATGCCAGGCACAGTGCACTGAATGTATGTTTGCTCATTCACTTTTTTTTCATAGTATATGGGCCGCTGCCAAAGTATTCTAGGATCACACAGTAGAAACCTGTTCATCACAGCCCAACAAGCATGTGAAGTAGAGCTATACTTAAGCATGTCTTCCTCAGCCATTGTTAAAATAACACTGAGTACTTTTCAGCTTGAGAGCATTCATAAATGTCAGCTAATTTACTACTCTCAGCATCACTAAGGAGGCAGTGTGTCTTGTTTATCATCATATTAGTCAGAAATGACTTTTTAACATACATGAAGTATCAACATAAAAATTTTACCCCAGACATTTAAGACAACAGTCAATCACCCAGACAAGTTTTTGGTTTTTGCGTTTTGTGTTTGGTTTTCTTGAGGGGATGGATTGGGGGGTGTGCACCTTACTGAGTTTAGCCAAGAACCAGGTAAAAGAGGCTGAGAAAAAAATGGCAGTAAAAGTATGACTTTAAAAATCATCCTCAGACAAGTGATCACCAATAAAGCCTTTTAAAATTAATTAGTGGGGGACGGGACCAAGATTTAAGGAGAAAACTGCAGAGCCACTCCATTGGCTCCTCTGTTAGAATCACCCAGAATTTCCTGTGTCAGGCATTCTTTTAAACTAGTTGTATAACTTCATGTGAATTAACTCACTTTCAAATTTACAATGCTGTAAGATAGGGTCACAATACTACAATTCTCATTTTACAGTTGAGAAAATTCAGTCATAGAGAAGTTAGGTAACTTTCTCAACACAACAGCTGGAAATAGCAGAGGCAAACTTTAAAGCCAAATGGTCTGGTGATGGAGTCTGTGTCTCTTACCACATGTAGCACTGGGATTGTGGGACTAGTACAAAGCCAGCTTTAACCTCATATTACTATGTGGAGTACTGCCTGAATGCATTCAATATCTTGCCTTCCAAAATGCTGTGAGGAAATATTAAAAATACAAAGAAAGAAATTAGAAATGAGAGGATGGAGAGTATCAGACAAAGAAAATAAGCCAGGAGTGAGACTGATTTGTAAACTGAATGTGGTAAATCCCATGTATAAAATTAGAAATGAACTCCACTTTTGGCTTAAGTTTTCTAGCACTTAATAGGATAAGAGAGAGAACTGGTTATATTAACAAAAACAGACAGCATTACTCATCAGATGCATAACTATTTCTGGTATAGAAACCACAGAAAAATTCAAATTGTGGGGCTGTATGAAGAGGGCATTGTTAACAATAGGAGCAATGTTTTTCATTGTACTCTTATAATAAGTGCAATACCAAATTTCATAGGTCTTTGTCATTTTTTTAAAAATCATTCCTTAACATAAGCCAAAGTGCAATTCAGCTACAACAATTTGGAGGAGAGATGAGTGCCAGGTCATATCACCCAGAGATTGATGGCCTGATCTAAATTGTATAGTGTCTAGAAGAATGGATGGACTATATATCCCTGAGGCATTTCACCTGGTGTATGATTTCATGTAAACATTAGGTACACAATATGGCTTTATAGTAAAAATTCTGGGCTCAGAAGTTAGTCTTAGGTGTAAATCCATGCTCTGCCATTTGCTTGCTTACTCTTGAGGAAAATACTTAACTTCCCCAAGCCAGTTAAGATGGTGGCATATAATTAGGAATCTGTTAATACAATTAATTTACAAAATCCTGTATATGTATGATTGTATTTATGTTTTATAAATTACCCTACTTATATACATACATGCACATCAGTGCACTTGTTTATTTTGGGGGAAGGGAAAGGATTAGAGCTGTAATTACGGAGAAATTCAGTCATGTTTTATTTTATACACTAAATTACTTGCAGTATTTAAATTTTATAGAAAGACAGGATGGCAACGCACATACTAAGAATGCTGATATAATGATAAATTGAGAAAGTTAGATCACAAAAACTAATCTGGTGTCTGAAAACATTTAAATAGAACAAAAATTACCTTTCTGTGATGTCAAAAGAGTTGAGATATTGTCTCACTTTAATACATATGCTTATCTTACACCATCTGCCTACAATACCAGCCACTTTCGTGCCTTCCCTGTCCTTATTTTCCATGAATTTTCATTTTATTTGATGTAATTTCTTGTTCTCACTCAAAAACAATGGCATTAAATAATGACAAATGTCACAGACACTTACATGCAAAGTAAGTTAACTAAAAAAGATTGTACCTAAGTATAAGTTGAATTCCTGTAATTAAGTTGTTACTACTCTCTTGGGGTCTCAATTTCTTCATGTGAAAAGGAGACCAGTAGCCTCAGGGACTCTAAAGCCAGCTTATCAAGTTCCTCAGTACCATAGTTTCCTGTTATGTTGATTGAAGAGTTAGATTCATTGTTTGTGATCCTTTCCTATTATGAATTTCTTTATTCTATTATTCTGGGTCAAAGGCAGATGAAGAAGTGGGGTATGATGAGGCAGCCATGAGGTCTAGAGTTAGGTATGTACACCAATAATCAGAACTCCATTATGTCACAAACATCAGAAAAGAGAGAACAAAGTGAGCCAAAATTAATGTAAAGAAGCAGCAATGGAAAGTCATGCAAAAGCTGAAAGAGTAGCACAAACTTAATCTTATCAATAATGAGGTGATCTACCAGAAACAGGTGAACGATTTCAGGGCTTCCCACTCAGCATGGCCTCTTAATCTGGAGTGCCCAGAGACCCTGGCCTTGAGGGTAACAGCCAATGATAACTGAAAACATCTAGCTGGCAAAGAGGGCTGCACCTGGGGGGAAGACAGAGCTTGGCAGAAGTGCTTTTGTGACACTTGCAGTAAGTCACATTGCATTACAGTTATCATTAATCATCAACAGCATTATTAATAGTGCCTTCTCCTCATCTTCCGAATAGAATTCTGGGAACCATTAAGTAAGTCTACAGCACAAGAAGTGAGAAAATTGAGTAAATTATTCACATAATTTATATCAAAAGCACTTCGAAATGTACACATAATACAAATTAGAATTTGTTAGTTTGCTTATATTTGAGACTGAATTATCTGGAAAACTGCCTCCCATCATCACCATGCCTTTTGGGTGTAGATGCAGCCATAGAGGACACTGCAATTCTTTCCTAAGCTTAAGGAGCCCTTGAAACCTCAAGGGTGGAGAATGCAGTGAGCAAAAATAAATAGTAGAAATTAACAAGGCCCCTTACCTATGTCACAAAGCTGATTGTCATGAAAGTGTACCTTTTCTGCTTCTAGAAAATTTGGCCCATTTGCATTTAAAACAGTTTACTTGTATTTTTCTTGCATGATTATGATGATCATTTGAAGCTGATTTGGGGCTAAATGATTTGAACCTTTTTTATCCTTTGAATCTTGAAAGTGCTAAATAAAAGCATGGAGCTTTTTGCTGTTTACTCACATTTCATTTTCTTCACAGAGTGGGTCCGAGAGCACCAACTGAAACACATGTTTAGAACAATAAAATCCAAACATTTCATCAGTCTGATCCTTTAATACAAACAGCGCCTAGAGGCAATGTGGGTTTAAATCATTTTGTTTGTTTTTTAAATTAAAAGCTCCATAGCAGAGTCTATTGTTGGTACACACAGCGTTTTAATTGAAAAAACTCTCTGGGTAGATTCTCCAGCTCAGCAGTGACAGGAGACATACATTGTGAGGGAGATTCCTGTCCCGCACACCACTATAGACAGATGTGAAAACACTTTTTGCTTTTTCTATAGGCATATTTCACTTGCTTTAAAGATCTTTTGTGCACCTTGCATTTTTTTCTGTTTCCACATTTTAGCTAGAAGGAGGTTCGCTATATGTATTATTTTCACACAAAGGAATCTCGCTCTCTACATGATGACAGAACTCCATCCCATCAGCATTAGTGGGTGTTAAATATATGCATGAAGAAGTGAACTTTAACCCACGCTAAAGCTAAATCAGTTTAAGGTCACATGAACCATTGAGATTTACATTTGTACCTTCACCAAAGAGGAGAAAATAACCTTGATTGTTTTGTTTTAAAAGACCCTGACCCTAAGCATTCCAACACAATGATCTTAGTTCTCTGTGTTAAGCCTTATGAGTTACAGTAACTCACATCACAGAGGAAAGAGAGTACTCCTAGCTAGAGGTTTCGTTGTGTGTGTGCTTGCCTTTCCTTTGAGCTGACATTCCTTCCTTGTACAGTGAGAAAATCTTCAAATATTATTTATAGGTAGTCCTAAAAATTGGGTTGACGACATCAGTGAAGTATTTTCTGGACTATGATATACAAATATAAATACAAGTAAGAAGTTACAAAATTTAGAATGATAGACTTAGGAATTTTGTGTGAGGTATGTCTTTTGTTTCCTTAATTCCAAATACATCTTCTTTGGCACCGTATATTTACCCCACCAAGTTTATCTGGGCAAAGATATTTGTGGAGCTGCAGATGGAGCCAGGAATTGGCCATCAGAGAGCTTGGTAATGAACAATTTATAAGCACAGAAAATGAGTTGCACTCTCTTTTGCTAGAATGCTGCAAGCAGATTTACATGCTAACTGGGAGGAAAATGAACATTCAAATTCTGTCCATAAAGTTTATTTATGAGTAAATGAAATCATTTGGGATCCAGTTTAACAGATAAACAAATAAAATCAGCATTTCACTTTCAAGCCACTTCCTCGTCTTCTTGTGCTCTGTACTCTTAGCAAGGAGTACATAGTTTCCCGTTATTACCACCTCACTGCTGGTGCATTAGCGGTCAGACTTTAGGGTTATCCCGAAAGGGTGAGCAAAGCCTTACTGTGTTTAAGACATAAATCTTCCAGATACATTGCATTCAAATAACACAGATACAGAGATACAGGTATTAGTCTGAATGAAATGCTGGAGCAGAGGAACCGAAATAAACTCTAAGATGATGATTCTGCCTACATTGAAAAACTGTCAAGCCTCATGTATGGTTGCAGGCAAAAATAAACCTATCTTAAATTAATTTTGCCATAGCATTTTGCTATTTCAATAGCATTTTTTATTTAAAAACATTTTACAGCATAGTAAAGTTAAGCAGACATTAAATTGCATTGTAGTAGTTCAGTAGCAATAGAACTAAATAAAGGAGATATAAGACTAATGTCGTGGAATATAATAAATCATAAGGTACTGGTAATACTTTCTTAAAGGAAATATTTTAAATGTAGGAGTAGTTATGTTACCCAAAGAACAAATCTATACCAAGTCAGGTCCTTCGAGAACCTTAGAAAGTCTTTTCCCAGAAAGAGAGCAGGTTACCTGGATTGGCAAACACAAGGTTCCTATTTTTGAGATCACCGAGGTGAAACTAAAAGGTCTGGTTCTCCACATACTTAAAGGACAAGCTGCTTGAAGGTGGTGCTTTGCCGTCTGTGTTTGTCTCCCTTAGCCTCTCTCTAAGTTATGCTTCCTCCCAGGGCGCTCATTAGTGATGGCTCCTTGTGATTGGGAAAGTGTGTGCTGGGGGCAGGAATGCTGGGTGCGTGCTCACAGGTACTGAGAGTTCAAGGAATTCCAGCCTAAGGTCAGACGTTGGTACTGTTTATCAAGCCCTTAAAAGCAAGGATTATACATGCTGACCCACGAAAGTAGCTGGCTGCTTAAATGACTTAAGACATTTAAGTGCATGTTTTATGCCAGGGTATTTCTGAATTTTATATGGAATCTTGTATTTGGAACATTTATTTAGTTTTCTTCCATTTGTTCCTCCTTTTTACTTTTCTTTCCCTATACTTCATTTTCAGTCCCAGGTCAAACCCAACCTTGGGCATAAAGCTTTCCCTGTCTCATAATGACCATGTCCTACTTTTACACAGGGCATATTTCAATGTTCACTTTAATGACACAATTCCAATACAACTGCCAACAAAAATGCTTGCAAAAAATCTAGGGAAATTTTGAGAAAAAATGATAAAGAGGCACTAAATTACAGAATATTAAGACATTATAAATACAGAAATTTATAAAAATTGGTACTGATGGACATAAATGGTAAGTTAAATACAACAGAATAAAGGGGTCAGGAATAAGTTACAATAATCACAGAGATTTACTTCAGCTGCCATTTCAAACCAGAAACAGATATTGTTCAGGGAAAGGTAAAGAGCTGAGTGAGTAGGTGGAAAGAATGTAACAAATCATATGTAAGATGCTTGACCACATTCATAATTAGATAAATATAGCTCACAATTATAATCAGATTGAGAAATTCAAAAAAAATTGATTATAATATAGTGAGGAGATTTAGATATGGAGAGACAAATCCTCTCATATGGTTGGAAAAACTCTGTAGCCTCTTTGGAAGACACTTAGGCAATATCTATTAACCTAACAACCAAATATACCTTTTGGGCTAGAATTCCAGGAATGTACCCTACAGATACTACTATACATGCAATGCTGTTCACCCAAGCAGTTTTAGTAGTAACACAACCATGAAAATAGCAAATGTTTGTCAAAATTTGACTGGTTAAAAACAAAATGATCATAGCCACTCAAAAGAATAGTAGGTAGCTGTTTAAGAAGGTGGGAGCAGATCACAGATGCTGATATGAAAACACCTCTAAGAGTTATCATTAAGGAAAAGGAACACATTATAGAACACTGTGCATCTTGCTACTTTTTATGCAATAAGTGGGAAAGTATAGTTACAGTGTTTTCTTTCTATGTAAAACCTACATATGCATATATTCATACATGCATAGAATGTCTCTTCTTAAAGTTATTAATGGAATTTCTCTGTATAAGGGAAATGAGAGTCTAAGGAAACAAGAGTAGAAGGGAAATTTACTTTTCACTGTTAGTTTCTTTTATGGTTGATTTACTAATTCTTCCATCTAATCATTTTACACATACATACAGTTGTAAGGGCCACATTTGAAGTCAATCATCTGGAATTCAGAACTAGCATGTTGTAACTGAAACTCCAGTATACTTTACCAAATCCAATTCAAATGAAAATAGATGAATTCATTTATGATCACATATATAGGCTGCACTAGAAACAAACCAGCTGTGTTAGTTATGTAAACTACTGTTCTGAATTGGCCGTTAAGGTATATGGATTAGTGGAGCTGTGTCTGCACAGGCTAAGCAGGCTGTGTGGCCTCGGTCTGTTTAGTATGCAGCCACAGACACAGCCATGAATTTCAAAGCAGAGGAAGGGCTTGGTGCCAATGCCAACAGGAGATAAGTAAACCAAGCCTACAGTATTATTTGTCCCTAAGACACCCTCCATTTTGAGTGTCTCTGAAGGCTGTAATTAAACAGAATGAAAAAAGAGGCTTTTCACTGGAGAACTTATTTATCAGGCGGTCGGAGACCTGACTTCCGTCAGTGGAGTCAATGAACTTGAGAGTTCCTGGGAAAGGAAGGGAAGGCCAGATGACCAGAGCAGAGATGAAATGAAGACAAGGGCAGCATGTTTGCTTTAGCCTTAGAAATGGGAACTATGACCGAACAGATATATATGGAGAGAAATTCTTGTGAAAAAATGCATGCTCCTGCAGCAGGTGGCTGACTGGGAGTATGGCAGCGGACTCGAGGCAGTCTATGTCACAGTAATTCTGCAAACACCACTTTCATTTTGTATGAGTAAAAACTCATATCTGTCATCACCTTTTGCTTTCCAGATTGCTATCTATCTACTTACTTTGGTGACTTTCTCATACTCCCAAAGGCCAGTGTGCTAAATTTGGTGTAAGGCAATACGTTCACTAGTGCATTCCCTTCCCAGCATCGCAACGGCTTGATGGGCTTGGACAAAGAACTCTGCCCATGGATGTCCCTTTAAACTGCATAATACTTTAGGCTTTTTATTTTGAGGTAATTGCAGATTCCCAAATAGTTTCCCACAGCAGCAACATCTTGCCTATTGTACAATAGCACAAGGAAACTGACACGGATGCAATCCACCACCTGCATGAATTTTGTAATTTATGTTTTTTATTTAAAAATTGTGATTAATCCAATAATTTTATCCAAGTCCATGCTTATGTGCATGAACCTGAGGCAGTGAATTCCTCTCTCTCAGAAGTCTGGCTGCGGATGGATGATGGCTGTTCATAGCAGCATGAGCTCATGCTGCTGAGGTTCTCTACACTTCGTAGGGTTTGAACCAAGGGTGGAAGGAAGCAAAAGGCTTGGAAAGAATCAGGAAGAAGAAAGAGGACATGTATGTGATGACATATGAGATTATACTCATAGGATTTACTGAGTATTCGGGTGTTGGACTATACAATCTTTATTTTGTAATAGGAGAATGGGCAGATATATGTTCCATGGTACTGCTCAGATCATTTACTCAGCCTTTCTCCTGTGCAAAAGAGGAAGTAAATCCTGCAGGGAAGGGTGGACATGAGGGTATATGAAACTGTTCTCTGGTTTTGGTGCCTGGCAAAAGTCCAGATTTCCTGAAGCTCTAAAGTCATACTGATATTTGTCCTTAAAGGTCAAGGTATACAGCTGTTGAAAAAATCTAAGGACCAAATTTCAAGGGATCAAGTAAGAATAAATAGAAAGAATGAATAGAAGTGGGCAATGCATAAAGGAAGGTCTAAAGAACAAGAAAGGAGGCATCAGCCACTCTGTTTTGAAAATTAAAGGAGCAGCATAAGTTTCTAGAAATCAGAGACCTGGGCTGAAGTCACCACTTTTCCACTAACCAGAGGTGTGACAATAAAACATTTATCTTCTCTAAAAAGTGCATTTTCTACAAAACAATGATAATAATATTGTCTTATCTCCCTCATATAATTTTTTTAAATATCAACCTGAAAATACCAACTTGAACTCAGACAAAGCACAGACATAAGGAATTGATTACTGGTGCATAATAAAATAAAGAATTCCAAAATCAGGTCAGTTCATGGAAACTATGGGAGTCAGCAGTATGTAAGGAGGACTTTAAATGAGGCAGCATGTCTGGTTGTTCAGTTTCATCATTTGCTTTTTCTCCCCAGTGAGAAGAAATATTCATCACATTGTTAAACCAGTAGTCAGTTTTCAGTCTTTGTCTTTCTTGACCCAACTGGCATCATTTGATATAAGTAATCATTTATTTTTCCTTTAAACACTTTCTTCACTTGGCTTCCACAGCAGTACATTTCCTTATTTGCCACCCACTTTACTGACTGCTTTCCATCTCCTTTGCTGATTCTCCCTCACCTCTCCAGACTTGACATGTAAGGGGTACCCTGCAGCTGAACCTCAGATCTCTTTCTTTTTATATATATATATATTCACACTTGCAGGAATCTCATTTAGTGTCATAGGTCTCAAAACCCTTACCTCCAATTCTGATCACTTCTCTTAATTTATATAACTCCATATCACCATTTGAGGCAAATAAATTTGCCCCGAATTTAGCTTCTGATTTTCCCATCTCCCCTCTACCCTTTTATTCCCACAGAATTTCCTCTATCAGTAAGTTAAAATTCCTTCCTTTTGGTTGTTTAGGCCAAAAATATTTATAAACATTGTTGAGTTCTCTCTTTATATACCATCTCCCATCCATTAACAAATCTTGTAGTCTCTACTTTCAAGATCTATACAGACCTCCACCACTTTTCATTAACTGCAGCAGCAACTTTTCACATGAATTACTCACCAATCACCGTTATCTGTCACCTGAATTATTTCAATACTTCCTAGCAGGTTCTTGTGTTTTTACACTTGCCTGACCATAGTCTACTCTCAATGTAGCAACCATAGTGATGTTCTTAACAATAAGTTAGATCCTGTCACTCTTCTGCATAGAACAATATTATTGAGTGGCTTCCTATTTACCTCAAGGTGAAAAAAGGAAGTCCTTGGCAAAGGCTCACAAACTCTTACAAGTTCTGTTCTCTCTTTGGTTTTCGGTCTCGTATTCTACTTGTCTCCCCTTTGCTCACTGTTCTCAGCACACTGGACTCCTTGCTTGCCCTAGAACTTGCCAGCCATTCCTCTGCCTCAGAGCCTTTGCGTTAACTCTTGCCTGAGTCTGCAAGGCACCTCCCTCATTTATCCATGTGTCTTACTTTCTCACCTCTTTAAGCTCTCTGCTCTGACTGCTACATTTAGTATTACAACCTCTTCCCCAGCCAACATTCCCTACCCTCTTTCTGCAATTTATGTTTCCAAGGAATTTTGGGAAATGTCCAGTTGTTATACTACATTTATGACATTTCCTTATTGTTTTGCTCCCTTTTTCTGGAATGAAAATATGAAGAGGAAAGGAAGTTTGCCTATTATGTTCACTGTGTACCTCAGCTTAAACAGTGCCTTTCACATACTAGGCACTCAATAAATAGTTGTTGAATAGATGAACTAATTGACCTACCAATGAATGAATGAGCTGGCTTAAAGCATTACAATTATAATTACATTGCATTCAGATGGCTGACTAGAGAGTAAGCTGCTTGTGAAAGCAGGTGACCAGACAGTCTTCTATAGTGAAGGCATTTTCCAGATCAGATTGTATGAGAGGGGAAAAAATTAAGCACAAACTTTAGGTCACTTTTGAGGAAATTTTACTGACCAAGCTAGGGTCACATAACTATAAAAAGGTGTCAGTCAGGAAAAAAAGATGCAGGGGGCAGATGAGCATCAGGAGTGATAGGAAGGCACAGTAGCTGGATGGATCTGTGCTCAGCAGGAGCTTGGTGAGATAGTGTCTCTACAGCTTTTGAATGGAAAAAAACTTGACATTGGTTTGTTCTACATTCATTATGAGATTGTACTAGCAACTAAGAGGCCGTGTCTGAAATGGACCATTAAATGTAGTCCTTTGCAGATTTAATACAAATTATATCACTCTGAAGAGTGCTTTGACATAACTTGGAGTTAAACATTTGCTATAAATGCCACTGTTTATGGTAATAATTGACAAACCGTGCTTAGTTTAAATGTGAGTAAGAGTTGTTTTATTAACTCGTAACATTATTGAATTCCTGAAAATTGCAAATTCTGGTTATGTTTTAAAACCATTGGATAAACATTGCAGTTGCTAAATAGCTAAATAGCTCTTTGAAAGATAATATGACCAACATTAAACTCTACTTCTTAGTTCCTTTTACAAAATTAAATGAATATTTTTCTTGTCAAATGTTAAAAGTTTAGGATTCTAATTTCCAAATTTGATTTTACAGAACATTACTCAAGCCTTTGTGAATGCACAAAGGGTAGATACTGAGTTTTCTTTTCATATCTCATATTATTTCCCTCCCTACTTTCATTTTGGGTAACCTAGTTTTCTCCCTTTTCACACAACATCAATGTTTCTTTAGAAAGAGTAATCAAAAAATACCTTTAAACTGTTTTGTTGTCTTAAATTCAGAAAAGGTCACGGAATACTTCAGAAGTACCAATTTTGCTACCTTTGTTGCCATATATAGTTAGTAAAAGGCAAATATGTCTTGGTAGACCCATCTATCCTGGTGAAAATTACCTCAATTTGGCTTATATAAATAATACATGTTTCAGGAAGCTTATTAGACTTTCATACTCTGCACTGACCAAAATAGCCACATCTTTCTGATCCAAGGAGATTGTACTAACTGCAGCTACTAATTACTAAGTCTCTGCCACTGGTTTAATCAATTTACAATCATTGGTTCACTTAAGCCTTACCAAACTTTATTTTCATGTAAAGTCATTCTATTTTACATATGGAAAAAGTAAAGCTATGGAGCTTATGTTACTTGCCAAAGCACACAGGGAGGAAGTAACAGAATGGAATTAGAAAGGTGACTGTGACTGGCAGCAGGATGGAAAGACACATGCTCTTCTCCCTTTAACTCCCTCTTACTGCCTTCTAGATGTGGGGTGCAGAATCATCATTCTGTTATTGAAGAATACCAGTGATGGTCGCTCAGATGAGTTTCATTTCCAGAGACCACTTTTTATACACAGTGCATGCCAAATACTGGGACAAATAGATGAAATCTCAAGTTTGTTCCTTATCTGTAACACAGGCTAATTGGAATAGGTTTTCTTTGATAACTGTGTAAAGAAAATGCAACCAGAATTTACAGAGATAGCAGTTAACATTGCATTGGAAAGATTGAATAAAACAATGACTGTCTACCCCAGATCTACCCTTTCCTTCTCATAGCACTGGTTTTATTGAACTGTGTTTATAGTTCTCCTATCCCAACCCAAGGCTCAGCCATTTGTGGTGTCCATTTATTCACTTTGTTAATAATTAGGTTAGGCATGGGATGTGACCCAGTTATAGACAATGAGACATGAGAGGACATATGCTATAGGGGACATGGATTTTAGGAAACAGTTCTCCACACATGAAATATTAACCAGAGAATGATAAAGCCTTTATGACTTTGAATAGTTTGCATTTAAAATGTTATGTCGACTTCATAGCAGGTTTATTGATGAGATGATATTGGAGACGGATCGTGAAGGATGCATAGGGTAAACTGAAGTGCAAGGGCATCTCAGGTGGAAATAACAAAACGAGCAAAGGTATAGATCAAGCCTGTGTAAGATACAGTGGAGAAAAGGCAACCTGGGATTCCAATGTGCCTAGAACCAGGATGCAAGGCCAGGTCATGGAGGCCTTAATATCAGAATAAAGAGACCATTTAAGCTTTTCCTTACAGGAAATAAGATATTTTAGAGGATTTTTGATCAAGATGATACTGTGATCAGTATCTCAAGAGGTGACTTGAGCTGGAGAAAATGTCAAGTAAAGTGTTTGTATTTTTTAACATCTAGGTCCAGAGAAATGGTGCATGTACTTCAGCATATCATTAATAATTAATCATGTGTTTTATTTGTTTTTATTCAGATGCTAAGCATGCTAATAATTAAACAGATTCTTACCAGAATGACAAAAATAATTTAACCTATGAATGTGCAAAATGTCCAAGAAGCAAAATATTCATTTTCCTATTGCATAATTTTGCCAGAAATTCTCCTGAATGAAGAATGTGAAAGAAAATGAAAGATTGAATAATGTATGCCCTAGAGAGCAGTTTATGCTCCATAGAGTCTGCATTTCACTATGGCTGAGGAAAGGAGCACTTTGTCTTTGTAATTTAGACTATAATTTGGGTTGTGATAGGGTGACACTAAGTGGCTGAAAAGGGAAAGGCTTAGTCAATAGAAATCAAAATAAGAACAAAAAATTGCACTTGTGGTGACATTTATGACTCCCAGGCAACAACATGAGGAAATTATACTCATAGTAACTCACAATCATTAAAAAAAAAATCAACAACCAGCAATTTCTTTCCTTTTGAGTAGTTTAAGTTCCTTATAAATGGATGATAAAAGCCAATGGAAACTAAGTAATATGAGCTGAATTGGTAAATAAGATATTTTCCTTTAAATTAAAAAAACAAACAAACTATATTCTGCTATTGCATTTCCTGATTCAGAGGTATGTTTCTGAGGTAACATATTTTCCTTCCTTGCTGTTATCAATAACAACAATAATTAAATAATAATTTTGCTTTTCAGTTTATAATACTTACAATGGATTGATGATGCAGTATCTGAATAAATTTGCTCAATAAATATGTACATTATACTTAACTAAGATAGTGCTTTTGAACCCCTTCAAAAATTTTTACATGAAGGTGGAGGGAAATATTTTTCCTTCTGGTAAACTCTGTAGTTAATTTGTGTTGTATTTTCCTTAGTGCTTTTAGAACTGATTTGTAAGAACCAAGAATATTTTTATTCACTGAATACTGAAAGGACTTCCTAGGCCCATATTCAGTCATTCAACATTTATTCACTCATTCTTTTTCCATTCAGTGAATATCAGATTGAGCCATATAAAGTTGTAATTCTTATTGGTTCAAAATGGGTATGTATTGGCAATTACATATTAATATTATTCAATCCACTATTCATTAAGTATTTCTAGATGACGGTGATAGATATATGGTATCTTTATGCCTGAACTTCTGATTGTCTGACACGTGACTCATCGGTCTAGTACTAACAACTTCTATTGGGGAAATCCATTTTATCTTTGGACAATTCTCACAAAATGCAGAACCTTTTCCTTTAATTTGAGCTGAAATTTTTCGTTCTGGACCTTCTACACATTAGTTCTAGTACTGGCTTTTGAAACCATATGCACACAATCTACTCCATTGTACACATGATTGTTCTCCAGATACCAGAAA
The DNA here is from genome assembly GCF_030020395.1 of Manis pentadactyla. NCBI lineage: Eukaryota > Metazoa > Chordata > Mammalia > Pholidota > Manidae > Manis > Manis pentadactyla. Next base: position 119,748,455 of record NC_080019.1, read on the forward strand.
ATGAATGCTGCACTTACTGCTGTTCCTGTTTTGTGGTATTACCTTCTCTGAATTAAACAGTGTAGTTCTCTTATCTGAAACGTGGTAATCCCAAATTGTCACTTGAGTGTATCGACCATGGCATCTTCCCATTATTTTCCTCCCTGAGCTTCTATGACCCCTCTCTTCTGGCTTTCTTCCTGCCTCTGAGGTTCTCCTTCCTTTCTCTGGATTCTTTTTGCTTATATTAATCCCTTCAATATCAGTGTTTCCAGTAGCCTATCCTTAACCCTTTGATTGTTCGCGAAAGGGACCCTAGATGACCTCATCCTGTTCCTTGGCTTAACTGTCATCCACATACTAAATATTTCCAGCTCTAGCTGAAAACTCTCTGAACTACAGATCTATATATTCAACTGCCCCATAGATATCTCTGTTTGGAAGTTCTATTTATACTTTCAGCTAAACATATACACAGCTCATGTATCCACATCATCTTATCCCCAGATATCATTTACTTTATGTTCTCTGTGTGTTATTTCTCCTTTAGCCCATCACTCAAGGCAGAAACATAGATGCCCTCTGATACATCATTCTCATTCCCTCCTTGATACCTGCCCCCAACACACAAAGTAATTAATCACTAATGACTGAAAATTCTGTCTCCTTAATGACTCTTAAAACCATTCTTTCCTGTTTGTACTGGTTCAGGACTGGATCTCTATAGTATGTTTTTTGCTATTGTTTTGTTTTGGCTATTCTTGTCTCCCTCTTATCTCTCTCATCCTCGCCTAATATAACCTCCCTAGTAGACTGATCTTTCAAAGCTGTAAAATTGATCAAGTAATTCTGTTTCTTTTAGAAAATGTGCATTGGCTTCTAAGAGCTTTCAGGGTAAAGTTCAAGCTCCCTAATTTAGAGCAACAAAGAAGAGAAGTAGGAGGAGGGAAATGAAGAATTTCAGTGTCTTAATGAGTCAATTTAATCCTTCTTCAATATGAATGATGAGAAAGTACATTACAAAGAGGAAAAACAGGGAAATAAATTGTAAATAACCGGTTCTTCAATAAACAATTTTTCTCATTTCACACAGTATTTGTTTTGTTTTATAAATATATTATAGTATAATAAATGTGAAATAAGCTACAAATTATTTTAAATCTATAGTTCCATGAATTTTACATATGTATACATAATGAGCCCATTATCATAATCACAATGTTGAACAGTTTCACCAACCCCAAATTTTCCTCAGGCCTCTTTGCAGTCCATTCCTTCCTCCAACCAGTGACCAAACAATCACCATTCAATTTCTGATACTACAGACTACTAGCAGTCTTTAGAATTTTTTATAAGGACTCATACAGGATGAACTCTTTTATGTCTGGCTTCTGTCATTCAAATCCATCTACATTGCTGCATGTTCCAATAGTTCATTTCTTTATATTGCTGAATAATATTCCATTTCCCACAACTTGTTCATTGATTAATTTACTGGTGGACATTTTCTTGTTTGAAGATTTTATTAATTATAAATAAAGCTATCAACATTCATGTACAAATTTTTGGAGGCACTTATGTTTTCATTTTTATGGTATAAATGCCTAGGAATGGATTGGCTGGGTCATCTGAGAGATCCATGTTAATTCAGAAAAATTTCAAACTGTTTTACAATCTAGTTGTAACATTTTATATTCCCACCAGCATTGTATGACAGTTGGAGTTGCTCCACACTTTTTGTCAACATTTGGTACAGTCATTTTAATTTTAACTGCTCTAAAGGGTATATTGTGTATATCATGGTGCTTTTGTTTGAATTTCTCTGATGACTAAAGATATTAAACATGTTTTCATATGTTATTGGTCATTTTTATATCTTTATGACGTGTATTCAAATCTTGCCATTTTTACTTGAGTTGTTTGTCTTGTGACTAACAAGTTGTAAAAGTTTTAAAAAGTTGGAGAAGTTTTTAATATACCCTGGATACAAGTCTTTTGTCTGATATATGTGTTGCAAATATTTCCTCTCAGTCACCCCTGTGGAGGCTCATGAACTCTGTCTGTGGGCGCGTGTGGGGCACTGGCCACTTGGGAGGTGTACAGAGCACTGGGGTCACGTGTTCCCTAGCTAGGTAGGTCTGCAGATGGGGGTTCCACAAGGTCTGTGGGCAGGGTTCTTGGTGGAGACCATAAAATAGTCTAGTGGCCAGTTGTTGAGATCCATATGCCATTTACTCTGAGCCTCTTCCCTTTTCTTCAGCTATGCCAATTCCCTCAGTGTTCTAGGTGGGGCAAGTCAGAAGTGGGCATCTTACACACGGTCCTGCAAAAAGCCAGGCACATACTTACCTCACTCTCAGTTTCCTCCATGGGAAAATTCCAGGGCCAAGGGGTTCTCTCTTGGCACTAAGCAGTGCTGCCCTGAGGGAGGGGTGACACTGTTAGAGTGAAACAGTTGTTTTCACTCTCTTCAATGCATTACTTGGATTTTTACTCCAGCAGTTTTGTTTACTGTTTGGTTATTAAGAAGCATTTTAGTACTAATGCACCCCTTTTGCCAAAGTAAAAGAGAAATTTAAGAAGCATGCAGATTGGGTTTTGATCTGTGATTCAGTCTACATTGTTGCGACTCCCATTAGTTGAGGCTGAAATAATAATGATCACTGCTGATCCATCATGTCCTCTAAGCATATTTTTCTTTGCCTAGTTTTCAGGCAGGCTTGGAATTAGATATCTAAATTAGAAATTATCCTATCTGCTTATTAACTTATAGATCAGTTTCATTTTTTAGAGAAAGCAATTAAGAATATGATGAGCCCACAGTAAAAGAGGCTGTCTGAAAGCTCTTTATGGTTCTCATCACTTAGAAGAACAGCTATGCAGTAAAATACATCTGAAATTTATTGATTTAAGACCTAAACTACTGTGACTATACTTTCTGGTTTTAATAAGCTTTTTACTCTACAGTAAATGAATAAGGAGTAATTTTTAAATTACATTTGCTCCTTCAGGCAGTTAGTTTTATTTCTGCTCCTCACAACATACCCATTTTTTCACTAGAATTTTTATCAAGCTATTACTTATAGGCATATAGGTAAAAAGCTTACAAAAATAATTTATATGGTATTTTAAGCCTTAAGTTTCACTTAATCCTGGGAAGGAAAGGACAGAAAAGAAGGAAATGAGTCTTAAAAATATAAAAGTCATATTTTTGTATTCTATTTTTGAAATACTGATACAATTTTAGACTGGACTTTGAAATTACATTATAATACCTGGCACTTTTCATGAAGCATTATCAAGTCAATTTCCTTGGCAAAACCATTTAGCAATGACTACTGAAATATATTCTTCTTAAAGGTATTTTATCAGCTAATTCATGCATACCGTATTTGAAATTTCACATTTGGGTGGTACATATGAGTGTAGCATGAAAATACCAAAAAATGATTATTAAGAATCTCAGAATTTCAATGACTGTGAATAATTTATTTTCTTTATTTCAGATTTCAAAGAACTTGTCCATAGCCCTCCTTTTAATATAATTTTACCATTTTTATTTTTTCTCATAATTCTTCTATTAATGACTTTTCTGGAACCACAATGGATGATATGTTGTATTATTATGACATAGATATTCATTTCTGCTCTCTGAAGTTGTGTGATATATAGAATGATCCTAGAAGTGAAGCCAGAGTCTGGTGGTTTGTTCTAAGTTTTGCTGAATAGTTTTTGATAAACAAACTAACCTTCTCGTTTCTTATTACAGCAGAAGACCTGCTGCCATTACCATAACAAAAGTTTGAATTAAAAGCTCTTTGAAAAGTGTTCTTATTCTCCCGTGATGTCCTGTGTGTGCATGGTGAGCTTTCAATATGTAAAGTATTGTTATTGATAGACAGCAACTAGCCCAACTGATTCTGATAAAATGGTGGACTAAAATAGTATAAAATTCCTACCACTATGAAGCTGGATTTAATACAACAATATATCAAATGTGTGGCTGAACTAACATGAAAAATGAGAATCCCCAGGTGATAAATTCATAGGCTTAATCTCTGGAAACCTTAGGGCAGCAGTAGATAGAAGTGCTGAGCATCAGACACAGTATGTCTAACACTTGGATTTTAATGACCTAATTTTAGTTCATTCTTGTAAGAAGTTAGAAAACAGATTGATGCAAATATCTGGGGCCCTAAGAGAATTTAAATCTTAGTTAAGAAGGTAAACTAGAATATTATCTGTACATTGATATCGGAAGTAGTTAGGCAACAATGAGGCTTCTCTCTGGCTAGACTCTGGATGTATAAAAAAAGAATGGTAAACCTGGACCCAAATCTTTGAATGCTAGACTCTAAATTACCAATAACTGCAAATTCCTGTCTCAATAATTAGTGGAAACTCCCTGCTCGATAATTAAGACAAAAATTGGTCTCAAATCAGTGAGTACCTAACAAAGCAAATATAAAACCACTCTAAAGAGACAGTACACAATCCAGGTTACAAGAACATCTCACAGAATTGGACCTGTTGAAACAAAAGCACAATGAAAATAATTTTCAAGAGCTTAGTATGAACTGAAAATTGAATTAGAGAATTAAAAGATAAATTAGAGAAAATAGTCAGTAATATAGCACAGAGACAATGAGATAGAAACATGGAAGACAAGTTTAGAGATGGCAAAACAGAGTAAGGGTGCTCAACATGAAGGATAGGAGTTCCAGGAGAAGGCAATATAGAAAATAATAGGGGAGTCTATTTGAAAACACCATGGTTGAGAATTTCCAGAATTAACATTCTTCCTTTTCAAGAAGCCTAAGTTCTGTAAAGGGTAAGTAATTCTATACTTAGACACATATAAGTGAAAGTTCAAAACATCAAATCAAAGAGAATATGTGAAATACAAGTAAACAGGAAAGACAGATTACATACAAAAGAACTGTAATTAGGCTTACTATAGAGAGCTCAACAAAAACCATAAAAATAAAGATTATGGAATAGTATCTTCACAGTGTGGAAAGCAAGTGTCAACCTATAATTCTCTGCCCAACCAATCTATCACGACTGAGTGTCATACAAAGACAATTTCAAATAAACAAAGACTGAGAGAGTTTTCCCCTGACAGGTTCCTCCTTCAGGAAGAAGGATTTTAAATTCTGGAAGAAATGGATACAAAAAGCAATGGTAAATGAAATATTGAGAAATATGTGAGTTAATATGAAGTATTCTTATAATCTTTGTGTGGAAGGTAAAATTATTAATTACTTTTTAAGTAAAATCTAGAAGTTAAAAGTAAACACACAAAGAATATAAATGAAAATATAAAACCTTGAAACTAGTAATGACGAGAAAACAAAATAAATTATATTATACTAGGATTAACCCAATGGAGGAATAGAAAGAAAGCATGGTATGGAAAGCATAACATTGTACATAAAAATAAGGTTGTTGAGTACTTATAGGAACATTAGGCAGCATTACAAGTATATTAGATGTATTTTCTCATTTAATCTTCTTAATGATGCCAGACAATAAGTATTATAAGCATGCCATTTTACAGATTATGAAATTGACATACAAATTATTTAAATAGTTTGCTCAATTCACACAGAGAGTAAGTAGTAGAACTCAGAGTCTGGTTCTGAAATCTGTTACCTTACTACTATTATTTTTCTATACACAAAATTAAGATGTGGAATAAATATAACTCTGTCAGTAATTATAGTAAATGTAAAGAATCTAAACTTGCCAATTAAATCTGGATGATATAATACTGCTTATTAAAAGACTCTCAGAATCAATTAGAAACAAAATGTGTTATTTGCAAGAGAAAAGCCTATGTAATAAGTAACAAAATACTTAATAATGAAAGTGTAAAAGTGGGAAAAGATACCAAGCAATGTCTAACCAAAGGAATGCTTAGTTTCTCTATATTATCTATATAAATAACAAGCACAATAGATATTAAGGCAAAAAAGTCTTCTTAGGAAATGAGGGTCATTATATGATAAAACAGGAATAATTCATCAAGAAAATAGACAATGCTATTAAATTGCATTCTTAAGATAAAAGCAAAAAAAAATTGCCAATCTAAAGACTTATTTGGAAAACATTCAAAGAATCAGCTAAAGAATACTGTTCTCTCCTTGATATTTATCTTAGAAAATATTTACAGCATGAGTTCCTCTATCTTTATAAATGCCCTTTGCTAACATCATGCTCCAAATAGACATTCTTTGTCACAATTAGGGGGGTCTTGTGGTGTGTAGAGCCAGAAATGATGCTAAACATCTTTCAGTGCACAGGATAATCCCCCACAATAAAAAACTATTTGGTCTAAAATTGTCAACGGTGCTAGGTTTGAGAATGACAAACCCAGTTTTAGTCTGTAGTGTATTAATTTGAGTTTTCATCTTCTTTACTTTCAATTACATTATAACTGTCAGGGACTGAGACTTATGTTGGATTCCATATAAATATGAAATATATACATATGTAATATGTAGTATTGTGTCTGTACATAGCAAGTCAATATTTGTTAAACTGAATTTTCACTCAACAGCAATCCTTAGTGTTCACTATGTCTTATGAGCTCTCTTCAGATTTTTGTGAAAGAGTCGAAGTAGTTAGCCTTCAATAATCTGGGAATTCATAGCTTAGAGGTGAAAGAGTTGTATAAGTTGATGATTTATAGTACAAAACACTATGTACTTAAACAAAAATATAAGGGAAAAATATGCAGTGGGGAAGCCAAAATAAGCTGAGGACAATTCTACTTAAGAGAGAAGGCTTTACTTAAGAAAAGTCAATGAGTTGGAATTTGAAGAAGGAAAATAGTTTTACCAACAGGTAAAAAAAAATAGAGAAGTAGATGACACAAATGGTGATGGATAAAAGAATGAATGATTCTAGTCTGGCACTTTAATAACAAATCTAATAAACAAAGTAGATGGAGTAATTGCTTTAAAAATTCATTACAAATAGAATCGTAAAGCAGAAAATGATCTTAGAGTTCATCTACTCAAGCCCCAAACTTTACAGGTATTGGAAACTGATTCTAGATAGGTAAAGTAGTGACAGTGTCTCAGAGAGGTCCTGGCAAAGACTGATGTAAATTTAAAGTCTCCTGATTTCTGTCTGTTCATTCTTTCCACTATAATCTATTACCCTACTTCACCTAATATTCAAGAAGCAGCATATTTTCACCAAATTATAGAGACATGGGATGGCTGTATTGCACTATTTGTAATTTAGTCAGTATATTGGTTTCTCCAGCCAAACAGAACCCACACACAGAACACAAACACACTAAGGAATGGACTCACATGGTTATGGAGGCCGACAAGGTCCAAGATCTACAGTTGGCAAGCTGGAGAACCAGGGGAGTTGATGGTGTATTATTAGTCCTCAAGCTATCAGCCTCAACAGCCAGAAAGAGCATATGAGCTATTTTGAGCCTGAAGGCAAGAAAAGAACCAAAGAACTGATGTCCCAGCCTAAGGATTCAGGTAGAGGAATTCCCTCTTATTCACCCTTTTTGTTCTATTCAGGTCTTCAGTTGATTAGGTGAGACCTTTCTTTAAGAGGAAGGACAATCTGTTCCACTCAGTCTATGGATACAAGTGTTACTTTCATCCAGAAACATCCTCATAGACACACATAGAATATTGACCAAATATCTGGACATCTTGTGGCCTTCAGGATAACGTATGAAATCACAGTGAGTAACAAACTGATGCCCTCTGTTTATACATGGCAAAAATGCTTTGGAAGACTGTTTTGTTTTATTTGGGAGAGCTAAGGACATTTCATAGAAGAAGTTAAAACAAACCAGAACCTATTTGTTTTATAATAATACTGGAAAGTTGCTGCGACTATTTTGGTTAAGTAAACTAGAATTAGGAAACAAAATGAAAGATACAGAAACATAAAACCAACAAATTCTTTCCTTCCAAAATAGAAAATTGCATTAGGTTTGCATAAAAGTGATTTTCCTTGACTCATCTTCCCACACTTCTCATGAATTGTTTATCAGAGCAGTTAAATTCCAAAGCTCTTCTTGTACTCATTTGTAACTTTTCCATGGCATTCTGTTTTTGTTTTATTTATGAAATATTTTCTAATTCTAATCACTCTGAAGCCCCTGATTAGAGTGTTTTTTATTGAAGTTGACATACAATATTTTATTAGTTTCAGGTGTTAAGCTTTGTTTTTATTTGAAGTTTCCTTTAGTTTTTTTTTAATTATCTGTGTTAGCTCCAGTGACATATTTTTTCTGCTTATTTATTTTGCTCTACTATTTCATTTTGAAAGATTTATTTTATATTTGATCATTGTTTGTGTATTTATATTTAAGACTGTGACATTAGAGTTCAGTAAACTTCCTGTGTACAAAATTATTATATAAAAATAAATATTCCTGCTTTATTCAAACAATATCAATGTGAATACAAGTTTAAAAGTGTTGAACAACATAAATAAGACTTGAAAGAATGAGAAAGAAAGTCAGTTTTTCCATGACAATTATTATTAGAACTTGGGCCAAAAAATAACTTTTTCAAGTACAAGTATTTTATTACTGACATTTCTTAGCAGTGCCTGCAGATGGTGGTAACAAAAATCAGACTCAGTTTTAGTCAGTTTTATTACTGTTTATAAATTATTTACCCACAATGCACCCTCTCATTGCCTACCCCTGGGTGGACCACTCTCCCCATCCCACCATTTGTATACCACCATGTGGAAGAGAACAAACTAGACTTGAATCCAAAAAGCCAAATATGATGCCAAAAAGTTTGAGATTTTAACTGTCCCAGTATGTTAAAATTTTATGTTAATGTTAAGGTCCCAAAATTGATAAATTCATTCATGGTAGTTTAAATTGAAACAAATGAATGAACAAACAAAAAACTACCTATATAAAAGTAATTCCCACCTTAGAGTATGCAATCAGGTGGGGAATAAGTGGGACAATCTTAGGAAGGAAAATGAAAACAAGTTTTTGATCATTCTCTGGAATCCAAAGAGGAGATTCAAACACTGCAAAGTAGGAGGCACTGAAGCCTCTGGAAACTTGAAAAAAAATAGCTAATTATCATTTGGAGATAATTACTGCTGTAAATTCAGTCATTCAGCCTCTGTTTTTACAACGTGGCATTTTCCACTGAGAATAATCTGCCCTTCTCAAGAATTTTATTCTCCAGGATCTTTCAAGGGTTCTGCCAGCACAGCCTTGACTCACCAGCTGGGGCTACTGAGGAGAGCCAGTTGGGACATGTCCTTCAGCCAACTTCCTGAAAGTCCTTGTGCCTTTTATCATGACCATTAGACTGTATACTGACACAAAATATTCTAAATATTTCAATTAAGGTAGGTCGAGAGAAATTAAACCGAAAAAGATCTGAGGTGTGGAGCATTTTCCATGGAGCTTGAAATGGAAGCTAATAGAGCCGGTATGAAAGTCCTATTTTAAATCCTAGGAAGGTGGACAGTGGTGCAGGCAATGAATCTGGGGACCTAGGTTATACTTTTAGAGATGCGGAAGAAGAAACAATGCACATTTTTTTTTTAATGGTTGTAGACGTAAAGGAAGACGAGTGACTGGGAATATGAGTGATATTGGTAATGACACACGAAGACCCATAGATCACAGGACGTCAAAACTGGGAGGTGTTTTAGAGGCCATCCAGACCAATGCCTTTATTTTACAGTTGGGGAAAGTAAGAACACAGAGTAGCTCAGTAATAAGGCCTGAGATTTACCATGTTGTTAACTTATTTATCAGATAAACTATAAGACACAATATCTCTTGGGATCTCCGTGTATTTTGAAGGAACATATATGAATTGTTTTTGTTACTTTCTTTTCACAATAACAAATGTTTAAATACTTAAAATTATATAACTGATACAACAGTAGTGAATGTAACACCTCTCTAAATCATAACCAAAACCCAAAATAATGATTTGGACTTTATAATTTTGGATTAGCCACATTATTAAATAAAGTTCAAAGCACTGTTTTGATGCTTAATGGTTAAAGACACTGTGCTTAACTCTACAGAGGAAACGTAAATGAATAAAACAAGGTTCTTGAACTCCAGTGGTTCACAGTTATGCAAATGAGAGTAATTAAAAGCAAAAAAATAGACTTTATAAGCAAAAAAAGGCATTTTAAAGGAGAGAATTTTGAGAACATAGGTCATGGAAAGTTTAACTCTGTTTAAAAATTTGGGGAAATCTTCATGAAATTAAATTGAGAGAGGACCTTGAAGGAAAAATAAGACTGTAATAATATAGATTTGGAAAGTAGGTCATTTCAGATGGATAGGAATATACATACAAGGACAGAAGGTGGGAAAGTCTAGCGTGCTTTTTAGGAAAATGCATACTGGCTGTGAGCATTTAGGGTAGAGGAGAGAGGGTGCAGTTGGCTTACTGACTGCAATGCTTGTCCACACACAGCTTCCTTGTGGCCACCCATTTATCCATTCATCATGCAGGATTTTCTCTTAGGAGCCATGATCACTACCATGTGACCTTGTCTCTAATCGCCCCTTGTTGCATTAGAAGTCAGCTTCTCCACTGGCTCATCCAAAACCTGTACACTGGCTTGGCTGAAAAAATGAATGAGGCCAATCACATGCCCTCTTTGATTATTTGAACCTAGAAACACAAAAGTTTCAGTGGAAGGTAAAGCTGGAAAAGAAGATCCAGAAAGAAAAACTGTAAGACAGAATCAGGGCCATTTAGTGGGCATAGAAGCTCTGTGAAGAAAACCATAAGGTTTTAACTAATCAGAGAGTGACCTGTCTCTAGAGTTACCTCAGTCCTTGATATGTCCTCATAAACTGAACCAGGAGGGGGGGTCTCTTGTTCTCAATCAAAAGAGCTTGGCTATTCCCCAGGCTAAGAAAACTAATGAGAAATTAGGCCACATTTTAGAGTATCTCTTAGGGCAAGTTGGGTATTTTAGACTGTACTGTATATAGCAATAGTTGATGGTTTAAGAATTACCATGGGGGCTTGCTTAGAAAGGTACATAGATTCTGACTCACTAGACTGGGGAGGAAACTAGGAATCTACCTTTTTTTATAAGTCCCCTCCAAAATTCTTAATCAGAGTGCTCATGGACCACACTATGAAAAAAATTTGATGTAAATTTTTTTAAGTAGGGAATTCCTATAATAATGTTTTATTTTATATTGTGGGACATAAGCGAAGACATAATGAGACCAGGAACTAAGCATTAGAATATTCTAGGTGGTAGATAAGTAGTTGTGGGGAAAAAAAGTAGCTGTTGATAAAATAATTTTTCATAAGATTCCTCTATCATAATTTAGAACTACCATCTCAGTTTCTCACCTGTGTTCCCTTTACTTCTCTGCATTATTTTCTGTTTCATCTATTCCATGGGAATTCAGCGTAGTTATCGATGGCTGTGAGGTTTGATACATCTGACTCCTGGATCTAGTGACTTAATCAAAACTATTTCAGCAGTTACACTAAAAAAACTCCTGGAAGACAATAGGTTTAGCCAGAATGAACATCTGATAGTATGAAGGCCTACATGCTAATTCTGAGAAATCAGTTACATAATGGAGGGGCTCTTAAAAGCCTTTTAAGGACGGTAATGGAAAAGGAGGGGAACATGGAGGTAATGAAAATATTTTAAGAAATAGGAAAGGTAAAAACTAAGCACAAGTATTTGTGTAATAAAGCTTTACTTAGAGTAGACACCTTTTTGGTCTTAGATAATAGTAAACTATAGCATGATTTTGGTGATTAATGAGTAATGGGAAGTGGAAAATGGCTGTCCACAAAGAGAAAAGCTCAGATTCCAGTATTTCTGCTCTATTCCTACTTCTTAAATGGGTTTTCACATTGGGCTGTTTAGGAAACTAATTTCAGTGACTAGCCATTGACAGAAGGTGATCTGTGAATTATCACTATGATTTACTTTTGGGCTTCAATTTTTAAGAACCCAAGCAGTTTTCCTGTGTCTCTGCATGTGCCCAAACACACATAGCCTTTCAGGTTGTGAATCAATCCTAATCCAAAAGAGAAGAAAAGGAACTAGAGAAATAAGGAAACTTGATCAGTTTAATAAGACGTCAGCTCTTAGATTAGGATATTCATGATAGAAGGATATTCAAAATAGAAGACACAGAGGAATCCCGCAATGCGTTTTTGGTTTGAGTTAGTAGTACAGTTCCCTGAGTTTCCCACTTTTTTCCCCACCAGTCTACACTTGTCTGTGTTGCAAAATAGGAAGCTGAGTAACTGGCCTCAGATATGCTTTTGAAAGTTTCATGAAATAGCCAATATGCACAGACTTCTAATTGCCTTAACTTGAAAAGAAAGTACACCTTTTCTTTTTTTTTAAAAGAATATTACTCCCTGCAAAGCCAAGTTGATAGCACTGCAGAATAATAACAGCTTCTTTTGGTTGCTTTGATGCTCTTATATCTACGTCATCCCTTATCATAGTATTTTGAGTGTTAGTAAAAGAAAATAGGATAGTGATCTATGATTAAAGGCATAAGGGAAAAAGAGCTAGTCACTAAAGATGACATTAAGAAATAATTTAGTGTCAGTATTCTAGTTAATGGAAATATAATTATCTTTTTAAAATATGTTTTATTGAAGCATAGTTAACATACAGTATTATATTGGTCTCAGGTGTACAGCATAGTGATTCAACAGTTATCTACATTATTAAATGCTCACCCCAAATAAGTGTAGTTACTATTTGTTAACATAGAAAGATATTACAATATTAACGACTATATTCTCTATGCTATCCTTTCATCACCATTACTAATTTATATTATAATTAACATTTTGTGCCTCCTTATTCCCTTTATCCATTTCACTTCCCAGCACTTCCACTATGGTTACTACCAGTCTTTTTACTGTATCTATGACTCTATTTCTGTTCTGTTCTTTTTTGTTGTTGTTTTTGTTTTTGTTTTAGGTTCCACATCTAAGTGAAACCATATGGTATTTGTCCTCTGCCTTGCTTATTTCACTTAGCATAATACCCTCTTAGGTTCATCCATTTTGCTGCAAATGGCAAGATTTCTTTCTTTTCTATGGCTAAATAAAATTCCATTGTGTGTGTGTGTATCACATCTTTATCTACTCATCTACTGATGGACACTTGGGTTGCTTCCATGTTCTGCCTATTGTAAATAATGTGGCGATAAACATAAAAGTGCATGTCTCTTTTCAAATCAGTGATTTTATTTTCTCCAGAATGAAATTATCTTTATAGCAAATATTAGCAAATATGTCTTACGATGCAATGACTTAAGAGCTGGTACTTGGGAGGACTGGTTAAGAAAGAGTTTTAGTTTAGGAGCTTCTCACAAATGTAAAAAGTAAAATAGATAAGTCCACCTATAATAAAACTGGGAAAATATTTGAGCATTTTCTTAATATTAACCCCTAAGTGGCCTGGAACAACTTAATGATAACATACACAGCCTGTTTTAGAAGAAACCTCAATAGCAGAGTTTTTAGTAATGAAGATTTTATCCTCGTCAAACCACCTTTGTGTAGTGGGATGTCAGAGCAGGGCTTCACGTATTTAGTGCAAAGAAGCAGGATGGCCTTTGTGAATGGAAAGAGAAAGGAAGAGGTCAGGATGAGAAAGGCAGTGGACCGAATGAATGCTAATGAGTTCAGACTAGCCGACTAATAATTTGCCTACCATGGGTTTCTATCTGGATAGGACCAAAAGGGCTTCATTTAATGAGAAGATTTATCTCTGATGTCTATGAAGCTAGAGTTGATCTGACATTGTTTAAACAGACAACATCAGAATGCAAGGGTTTAAAGCTGGTGTATTACCAAAATGTCCAAGGCATCTCATAACAAATACATTCAAAATCCACAATCTAAATCCTTTTTAAAGGGCACCTTACATTAATCTCTCAGCTGGGGTTCCTCATTTTTACAGCATCATTTATCACTTTAATGTAACATTAGTTTAGTGGCTAAAAGCCATGGCAGAAACCAGCACGGAATGTTGGACCATTAATGACTTAAGCAAAAAGGAAACACTTGAAAGACCAGCCGGTGCTCTGGTTCTTTCCCCTGGGTTATAATCACAGATGCAGGAAGCGATTGCTGCTATATAAATAATACTGCAGTGTGGATGGTGCTGGCAACACCAGACTTATTTGTGTCGCTAAAGGGTAAATAACAAAAGGTTTGACAAACTGACTCAAGGGAGAAATGTGTGTTTATGTGTGTAGAGGGGGTGGTAAGGGGGAGAGAGATGAGATCAAACAGTTCTTTGCCTCTAGTGCAGATTTTCCTAAAGAAAAAATACAGGGGTGGAGAGGAGACATGGGGGTGGAGGGTGGAAATACCAGGGCATCCTGGCAGCACAGATGGCATCGGGACTCACTGCCTCCCACTACACCTGAAGATACGGAGGCTACAGGCACAGATGTGGGGGTGGGCAGAGCTGGGAAGGCATGGCAGACTCCATTTGGAGGAGAGAGTTGCAGTATTTGTGAAATCAAGTCCCCCACATTGCTTCAGCACCTTCTGTATCTGCTTGCCTGGAACATGTGTCTGACATGTATCTGCTCTCTTCCTAGTTAACATTGATGTTGGGCAAAACACTTGCCTTTCTGGAATCACTTTGTCCACATTTGTGAAATGACCCAGAGATAAGGATGGCGAGGCTGGGGCTGTCTGGATGAACTCTTTAAGTCCTTCTAGCACTAATCATCTATGGATTTACTTTGCTATTATTAATATACCTGATAATTCTTTTTTCTGATGTCTTTAGTGTTCTGACTGTACCATATCAAAGGGCTGAATTTATGGGCATAGTTTTTAGGCTTCAGAATTTCAGAAGGTGGAGCCAGTTAGGAATTTCCCCATGCCTTCACTGTTGTGTTCTCCTGACCAACTTTAGACAGGCTCTGCTAAGCCCTCCTCCTGACTAAGCTTCAAGTTGGACCTACAAAGACTTGTGCAAAACACTAACATAGATTCTAACAGCTTAAGGCTGTACCTGCCAGTACCTGAAATAGGGCCCCTGTCTGCCAGCTTCTGAGGGAGACCAGAAGTCTAACTCTGATAAGGGCCAGTTTACAAACCCAGATGGATTTCACATGGACTAACCGCTGCCTTCCCACTTTTTGTAATTTTTCACTTCTCTGCCTCACTGAGCCTCTGCTCACTCCTGTCCTTATTTTTTCATTCTGCCTTTAAATGCCCAATCACATCTGTACAAAGTTGAATTCAGTTCACACTGGACATTTTTCCCTATTGCAAAATCTGTCCTTACCACTTTAACTAGTATCCAGCTTTATCTTTGACATTAGACAGCTGCCCACCTAATTTCAAGGTGAATACTTCCCTACCATTCTTTCAGTTCAAAAGGGTAAAATGCAAACAAATTTTTTCATCCTGTATTTTATATAGCCCATGGTGGGCATTTCCTATCTGCCCCACCTCTTCTGTCTTTGGGGCCTATCTGGCTTTTGTTTTAATCTCAAACACAGCAGATGACGTTCTCTGCCAGTAAATCCTATTTTCAGTTCTCTTGGGCAAACTACAGAAGCTGAGCTATGCTCCCAAATTTGCTGCCAGTTTTGAAACAATAAAAGTCTAGTACTTACTATTTCCCAATGACCTAGGGCAGGGTCTAAAATGACTGACTCTGATTTTTCTGCAAAGTTTGAAAGCATGTTTAAAAAGTATTTATATATCAAATGATTACTACAAAAAGGCCTTGTAGGGCCTGTGAGTCTTGGTGTTCTTGCTGAATTGGCAGACTTCTCCATCACAACTGTCATCAAGTAATGCCTGGGGAGGTTAGACAAGAATAGCCTTGTGTTGAGCTCTTTCACTGTTTCTGGAGGGCAGTGGGATCTCCTCCCACCATCAAGATCATGCAGACATCCAGAGAGATTATGGAGCCCATAAACATTAATCATCCGTAGCTGGAGATACAGGGCTGGAGATACAGAAAATGCCATAGCATAGCAGAGGCTGAGTGATCCCCACCTGCCAGTTCAGACTTAGAGTTTTCAGGATGGATTCTCAGCTAAGGCAGCTCTAGGGTCCCTGGCACCTGACTTGCTGTTTTGCTTTAGAGCTTTGCTGCTCAGCAGAGGCCATACCTGAGAGGTTGTTAGAGATACAGGATCTCATGTCCTACCCCAGACCTACTCAATCAGAATCTGCATTTATGAAAAGATCTTCAGGTGATTGAAATGCCCCTGAAAGTTTCAGAAGTATTGCCATTTATAGCACTGTGAATCTAGCGTTTTCCAGGAATCTTGGTTACAATTCCTGAATACCGGTCTTCCTAATATGCCCAGTAGGCTGTGTAAACAGACTCTTTTCTGACTCTTCATGTATAAACTAGAGTTCTGCTCAGTAACCTGGCATCCACCACAGAGTGACCTCTCTGACTGCCTGCTGGGACTCCTGAGTATCTGTCACTCGTGTTCTATTTTCCTCTCCTAAAACACAGGGCTTGGGCTAGCAGGCTGGTCACTCCCCAGCCTCACTCCTCTGCTCAACCCTTGTATCACCTTGATTAACACACCTGCTTCTAGGTCAGCGTGTCCTCATTAGCCCTATAGTGTGGAGTATACCCTTTTTGTGTCCATAGAGTCCAGACCACCAAGACCAAATGAACCACAGTGATGACTGGGAAATACTGTCAAGAGTATAGACCTGGAGGCACAATTCATGGAATTTAACTCAATCTGGTAGAAAATATAATTTCATCTACATCTGGAGTTGTTGAGAGATTTGCATAATAACATGTATGGAAGCACCTGGTAAAGTCAAGTGCTAAAACACTATTTGAACTAGGAGGTAATTTTAGGACCAAATTACTTATCCACATTGTATTCCTCTTACAGATATTTTAGAAACTACTAAGGGACTACGATAAGTGATACACAAAATAAGGAGAAAAATGGGAAAAAAGGAAGCCAGTCTCATTGAATGGAGTTATGATTGACTATTTTTCATTAGTTTTAATTTTTGTTTAGACTGTTATATGTGTTTAAGAAGTGTTTGAATTTTTTTCTCAAAAAAGTATAGGGAGGGAACAGAAAGGATCCAAGGAGGACAACACCAAGACACATAATAATTAAAATGGCAAACTTCAAGGACAAGGAAAGAGTTTTAAAGGCAGCTAGAGAGAAAAAGGTCACCTCTAAAGGAAAACCCATCAGGCTAACATCAGACTTCTCAACAGAAACCCTACAGGCCAGAAGAGAATGGCATGATATATTTAATACAATGAAACAGAAGGGCCTTGAACCAAGGATACTATATCCAGCACGACTATCATTTAAATATGATGGTGGGATTAAACAATTCCCAGAAAACAAAAGCTGAGGGAATTTGCTTCCCACAAACCACCTCTACAGAACATCTTACAGGGACTGCTCTAGATGGGAGCACTCCTAGAAAGAGCACAGCACAAAACACCCAACATATGAAGAATGGAGGAGGAGGAATAAGAAGGGAGAGAAGAAAAGAATCTCCAGACAGTGTATATAACAGCTCAATAAGCGAGCTAAGTTAGGCAGTAAGATACTAAAGAGGCTAACCTTGAACCTTTGGTAACCACGAATTTAAAGTCTGCAATGGCAATGAGTACATATCTTTCAATAGTCACCCTAAATGTTAATGGACGGAATGCACCAATCAAAAGACACAGAGTAATAGAATGGATAAAAAAGCAAGACCCATCTATATGCTGCTTATAAGAAACCCACCTCAAACCCAAAGACATGTACAGACTAAAGGTCAAGGGATGGAAAAACATATTTCAGGCAAACAACAGCGAGAAGAAAGCAGGGATTGCAGTACTAATATCAGACAAAATAGACTTCAAAACAAAGAAAGTAACAAGAGATAAAGAAGGACACTACATAATGATAAAGGGCTCAGTCCAACAAGAGGATATAACCATTCTAAATATATATGCACCCAACACAGGAGCACCAGCATATGTGAAACAAATACTAACAGAACTAAAGGGGGAAATTGACTGCAATGCATTCATTCTAGGAGACTTCAACACACCGCTCACCCCAAAGGATAGATTCACCAGGCAGAAAATAAGTAAGGACACGGAAGCACTGAACAACACAGTAGAGCAGATGGACCTAATAGACATCTACAGAACTCTACATCCAAAAGCAACAGGATACACATTCTTCTCAAGTGCACATGGAACATTCTCCAGAATAGACCACATACTAGGCCACAAAAAGAGCCTCAGTAAATTCCAAAAGATTGAAATCCTACCAACCAACTTTTCAGATCACAAAGGCATAAAACTAGAAATAAACTGTACAAAGAAAGCAAAAAGGCTCACAAACACATGGAGGCTTAACAACACGCTCCTAAATAATCAGTGGATCAATGACCAAATCAAAATGGAGATCCAGCAATATATGGAAACAAATGACAACAACAACACTAAGCCCCAACTTCTGTGGGACACAGCAAAAGCAGTCTTAAGAGGAAAGTATATAGCAATCCAAGCATATTTAAAAAAGGAAGAACAATCCCAAATGAATGGTCTAATGTGATAATTATCGAAATTGGAAAAAGAAGAACAAATGAGGCCTAAGGTCAGCAGAAGGAGGGACATAATAAAGATCAGAGAAGAAACAAATAAAATTGAGAAGAATAAAACAATAGCAAAAATCAATGAAACCAAGAGCTGGTTCTTCAAGAAAATAAACAAAATAGATAAGCCTCTAGCCAGACTTATTAAGAAGAAAAGAGAGTCAACACAAATCAACAGTATCAGAAATGAGAAAGGAAAAATCATGACAGACCCCACAGAAATACAAAGAATTATTAGAGAATACTATGAAAACCTATATGCTAGCAAGCTGGGTAACCTAGGAGAAATGGACAACTTCCTAGAAAAATACAACCTTCCAAGACTGACCCAGAAAGAAATAGAAAATCTAAACAGACCAATTACCAGCAACGAAATTGAAGCGGTAATCAAAAAACTGCCAAAGAACAAAACTCCCGGGGCAGATGGATTTACCTCGGAATTTTATCAGACACACAGGGAAGACATAATACCCATTCTCCTTAAAGTTTTCCAAAAAATAGAGGAGGAGGGGATACTCCCAAACTCATTCTATGAAGCTAACATCACCCTAATACCAAAACCAGGCAAAGGCCCCACCAAAAAAGAAAACTACAGACCAATATCCCTGATGAACATAGATGCAAAAATACTCAACAAAATATTAGCAAAGCGAATTCAAAAATACATCAAAAGGATCATACACCATGACCAAGTGGGATTCATCCCAGGGATGCAAGGATGGTACAACATTCGAAAGTCCATCAACATCATCCACCACATCAACAAAAAGAAGGAAAAAAACCACATGATCATCTCCATAGATGCTGAAAAAGCATTTGACAAAGTTCAACATCCATTCATTATAAAAACTCTCAGCAAAATGGGAATAGAGGGCAAGTACCTCAACACAATAAAGGCCATCTATGATAAACCCACAGCCAACATTATATTGAATAGCGAGAAGCTGAAAGCATTTCCTCTGAGATCGGGAACTAGACAGGGATGCCAACTCTCTCCACTGTTATTTAACATAGTACTGGAGGTCCTAGCCACAGCAATAAGACAAAACAAAAAAATGCAAGGAATCCAGATTGTTAAAGAAGAAGTTAAACTGTCACTATTTGCAGATGACATGATACTGTACATAAAAAACCCTAAAGACTTCACCCCAAAACTACTAGAACTGATATCGGAATACAGCAAAGTTGCAGGATACAAAATCAACACACAGAAATCTGTGGCTCTCCTATACACTAACAATGAACCAACAGAAAGAGAAATCAGGAAAACAACTCCATTCACAATTGCATCAAAAAAAATAAAATACTTAGGAATAAACCTAACCAAAGAAGTGAAAGACTTATACTCTGAAAACTACAAGTCACTCTTAAGAGAAATTATAGGGGACACTAACAGATGGAAACTCATCCCATGCTCGTGGCTAGGAAGAATTAATATCATCAAAATGGCCATCCTGCCCAAAGCAATATACAGATTTGATGCAATCCCTATGAAACTACCAGCAACATTCTTCAATGAACTGGAACAAATAATTCAAAAATTCATATGGAAACACCAAAGACCCCGAATAGCCAAAGCAATCCTGAGAAAGAAGAATAAAGTAGGGGGGATCTCACTCCCCAACTTCAAGCTCTACTATAAAGCCATAGTAATCAAGACAATTTGGTACTGGCACAAGAACAGAGCCACAGACCAATGGAACAGACTAGAGAATCCAGACATTAACCCAGACATATATGGTCAATTAATATTTGATAAAGGAGCCATGGACATACAATGGCGAAATGACAGTCTCTTCAACAGGTGGTGCTGGCAAAACTGGACAGCTACATGTAGGAGAATGAAACTGGACCATTGTCTAACCCCATATACAAAAGTAAACTCAAAATGGATCAAAGACCTGAATGTAAGCCATGAAACCATTAAACTCTTGGAAGAAAACATAGGCAAAAACCTCTTAGACATAAACATGAGTGACCTCTTCTTGAACATATCTCCCCGGGCAAGGAAAACAACAGCAAAAATGAGTAAGTGGGACTATATTAAGCTGAAAAGCTTCTGTACAGCAAAAGACACCATCAATAGAACAAGAAGGATCCCTACAGTATGGGAGAATATATTTGAAAATGACACATCCGATAAAGGCTTGACGTCCAAAATATATAAGGAGCTCACACGCCTCAACAAACAAAAAACAAATAACCCAATTAAAAAATGGGCAGAGGAACTGAACAGACAGTTCTCCAAAAAAGAAATACAGATGGCCAACAGACACATGAAAAGATGCTCCACATCGCTAATTATCAGAGAAATGCAAATTAAAACTACAATGAGGTATCACCTCACACCAGTAAGGATGGCTGCCATCCAAAAGACAAACAACAACAAATGTTGGCGAGGCTGTGGAGAAAGGAGAACCCTCCTACACTGCTGGTGGGAATGTAAATTAGTTCAACCACTGTGGAAAGCAGTATGGAGGTACATCAAAATGCTCAAAACAGACTTAACATTTGACCCAGGAATTGCACTCCTAGGAATTTACCCTAAGAATGCAGCAATCAAGTTTGAGAAAGACCAGTGCACTCCCATGTTTATCGCAGCACTATTTACAATAGCCAAGAATTGGAAGCAACCTAAATATCCATCGGTAGATGAATGGATAAAGAAGATGTGGTACATATACACAGTGGAATACTACTCAGCCATAAGAAGAGGGCAAATCCTACCATTTGCAGCAACATGGATGGAGCTGGAGGGTATTATGCTCAGTGAAACAAGCCAAGCGGAGAAAGAGAAATACCAAATGATTTCACTCATCTGTGGAATATAAGAACAAAGGAAAAACTGAAGGAACAAAACAGCAGCAGAATCACAGAACTCAAGAATGGACTAACAGGTACCAAAGGGAAAGGGACTGGGGAAGGAAGGGATAAGGAGGGGGAAGAAGAAGGGGGATATTAAGATTAGCAT
Source organism: Manis pentadactyla (assembly GCF_030020395.1). Taxonomy (NCBI): domain Eukaryota; kingdom Metazoa; phylum Chordata; class Mammalia; order Pholidota; family Manidae; genus Manis; species Manis pentadactyla. The sequence goes on from NC_080019.1 coordinate 119,770,034, forward strand.
GCATGGGGGGGTGGGAGAAAGGGGAGGGCTGTAAAACACAGAGAAGGCAAGTAGTGATTCTACAACATGCTATGCTGATGGACAGTGACTGTAAAGGGGTTTATAGGGGGGACCTGGTATAGGGGAGAGCCTAGTAAACATAATATTCATCATGTAAGTGTAGATTAATGATACCAAAAAAAAAAAAAGGCAGTTCCTGTGTGGTGACCTCCAATGAGTTCTACACAAGGGTATAAAGGGCATATAAAAGTGTAGGCAATGGGTCTGTTTGTGTTTATACAGAGGATCAAAGCCTAATTTGGCTACCCCAAAAATGAACTAAGATACGATATGAAAAAGAACTTCCAACATCAGCACTCTCTGGAAGACTCATGCCAGAAGATGATCATCAAAAAACCCCAACAAAGATCCATGCACTGCTACAGCTGTAGATGCACTCATCCCACCAGTTTCTGGACTTGCCATGGGAATGAAGAAGGAGATATCTAAGCTGGCCTGTGCATACAGTAAAACAACAAATTTGACTGGATCTATACTGTTGGAACTCAACCAAGAATTAGGAGAAGTGCAAATTGTAGCACTCCAAAATCTTACAACTACAGACTATTTACTGTTAAAAGAATATATGAGATGTGAACATTCCCCAGGAATGGGTTGTTTTAATTTGTCTGATTTCTCTCAGACTGTTCAAGTTCAGTTGGACAATATCCACCATATCATAGATAAGTTTTCACAAATGCCTAAGGTGCCAAACTGGTTTTTCTTGGTTTCACTGGAGATGGCTGGTAATTACAGGTATGCTTTGGTTATGTAACTCTACTCCTATTATGTTAATGTGTGTGGGCAATTTAATTAGTAGCTTAAAACCTATACATGCTGAAGTTACTCTACAAGAAGATATGTCAAAGAAATAATCAATCTTCCCATGTTTTCTTCCTCCTGCTACTTCTATAGCTTTTCTTCTTCCTTCCTAATTACAACCCTTAAATAGAATTCGTGTCTCATATCAAATTTACCGAGTATCGTAATTCTTCCAAGTGGTAAAGATACCTCAAGACAAATGCTGGGCATAGAAACCACAGGGCATAAATCTGCAAAGAAGTAAAAAGCTAACCTTTTCAAACAATAAGGCTTCTCTCTCACTTACCAACTTAACATTTCCCTGTATGGCCCCGGAAGATGACTGGTTAGCCAGAGATGGGTAAGATTCCTCAAGGGAGGAACAACCTAAGACAGGAACAGTTGCAGGGGGGCCATCAGGTGAAAAATTGGGGATCAACAGAGGTGAGGCTTAGAACCTCACCCCCCCTGTTCTGAGAGAAATCTTCTGCATACGTGGATGTTTTATTGCCCTTGTCTAGCTTGGATTAACACATAGTCTACAGGCACACACCTGATCATCTATATTTGCTCTCTTACAACACTAAACTATGTTTTCTACCTTTATCTTGTATCTACCTACCACTTCAGCATTTTATTAAAAATAATAATAATAAAGAGAGAAATGTGGTATCCACATATAAATCAAGTATAAAAATCAAATGAGTATTCGTATTTGAACTGTTTATAGTTCATAATGCATGAGCAAAACCGAAAGTTTCTGTGATGACTGCCCTTGTACTGTTCACCATGTAACTTATTCACTATGTAAGAATTTGTTCTCCATGTAAGAACTTGTTCATTATGCTTCAGAAGATTGGAGACTGACAAAAATTAGGCTTAGGGTGGATTAATGATTGTTCATTGAGCATTGACACCCCTATACAGAATTTTATTGTTGTTAACAACCATTTGATCAATAAATATTAGAGATGCCCTCACAAAATAAATAAATAAATAAATAAATAAATAAATAAAGATAAAAGTACTGCAAAAAAAAAAAAGTATAGGGAGGGGAAAAGGGCTTAATAGACATGCCTTAGTTTGGCATTCTAAGAACTCCTATGATGTAACCATGACATACCTACACTTCCACATTTGTCACTTCATTCCTCCCTTTACTATCACCTAACCCACCCACGTAATTATTCCTTCACCTATTCACCTTCCTTGAACACTCTTGGAGTTGCTGCCTTTTCTCTCAACCTAGAATGTTTCCAACACTTCCATTTATATTTGTGAAAAGAAAAATTTTTTTGTTCATATGCCTTAAACTTCATATGTCTTTATTATCCTAAGTCATATCTGGATTCACCTCTACCCAGAAGCATTGGCTGAATATCTTCTCTCAGTCACTGTGTGTAGAGGGGCAGGGTAGTCTCCTCCCTCCCTCAAGATCATGCAGGAATCCAGAAGGCTTATGGAACCCAGAAAACTTGGAAAATAGTTTCTGGACCTTAATCATATGTAGCTTTTTCTACTTTGCCTGAAAATGTAATTTTTATGTAAAATATATTGATTTTTAAAGGTAGGCAAGTAATTTTAAATGTCTAAAAACCTTCATGGACCAGTTAAAAGATATCTGTGGCTAAGTTCAGCCCACAGGCTGCAAGTTGGTGACCTCTGTCCTAGACTCAGGATACAAAGTCTTACCTATCAAACTAAAATGGTGAAAAAAGATGTATTTTAAATTGGCTTTTTATTTTTATAAATGTAGTTTAACTCTAGAATAAGAAAGAATAGCAATTTGAATAGATCATCCTACTCCATATATTGAAACTCCATGAAGCTTTCAAGCTAAGCTCAGGTACCTTCCATGACTTTCCTGGAGACAACAAGAACTACTTTATGAAATGAAATTAATTGACATCTCCTCTGTATCTCATATCACTTGGCATCCCTCTCTTTCTCCATCCATCCCTCCTTTTCTTCCCCCCTACTTAGGTTAAAATCTGGAATTCAAACTCAGGGGCAGTGCAACCCAAAGACTGAAGTCTTAAACACTACACTATGGAACTTAGAATATAGTGAAGAAGTTGGTTAAGTGACAAAGCCAATACTCTTCCAAAAAATCTCTTGTGGACAGAAACAGGACTGCCTTGTGCTAAATTAGTTTATAAATAAAGGTAACAAATAAATAAAATGTATTTGTATTAGTATTAAATTAGTTTTATAAATTAGCTTATAGACCTACACTTTCTACTCTGTACTATAATTCTTTGGAAGAGAAGACTTATATCTAACAGATTTATTGCTCTCATATAGCACCTTGGACAGTAACTGTCCCATTATAAGCATCAAAAATATGTATCAAATTAACTATCCATATCTGAACATTACAAACTCTGATTCACACATTATGCACTCTGATTTAAATCCATTCAACTATTGTGTCTCCTTCCTGTGCCCTCATCTTTGCTGTAACTTACCCTCTAGACAAGTAGATTCATAAACATACAATCTGCAGCACTTGGGAGAATCTAATACCCTCTATGAGTTCTTTGTGATGGAAGACATAACTGACAAGGAGTGAGGAGAAACAGGGTGAGTTATGATTCTGTGAGGCCACATTATACACACCATTTTCCTTCTCAGGGCTCTTTGTCCCACAAAAAGTGTGAACTAATTGACCTCCAGGATCCTTTCAGCCCTGGCAGTGCAGAAAAGTAGCTTTGGAGTCTGACACAGCAGGGTTCAAATCCAACATCTCTAATTTCCCAGCTGTGTGAATTTAGCAAGTCACTTAGTCTCTAAGACAACTAAGGTGCTTACCACAATACCTAGAAAACAGGGTGTTCTCATAATTATTAGCTACTTTTATTATTCTGCTACTCTTGATTACTGTAAATCCTTAAAGGTGACTTTCTCTAAGGCACATATATATGACAGCTCAGCTCATGTAAGGTTATGGGCTGATAATGTGTGCTTACAGCTTCCATAAATCCACCCCAAATTGTCTGTGGTTCTGTACACTGCATAAGATACTCATATGGACATGGAAACTGAAAAATTAAATCATACAAGTAGTGTTTTGTAGCTGGTATCTCCTTGATTTATTTCTCACTCATTTGACTTGCTTTTCTTCTTAACCTGAATTGACTAGATTTATGGTTTTGTGTAGGCACAGCCTATGTCTGATCTTTAGGCACTGTTACAAGAAAACAAGATCAAGAGAGTGAATTCTTCATATTTATGAATCTTTCTGAAAATTCACCAAGGGTTCCACTTTCACCAAGAGAAATCATCAGGCACAAGCAAGACACGTAATTTCTTACTGAGAAAATAGTAAACTTTCTGTTTTAGGGAGAGTTGTAAAAATTTAGGAAGTTGTCTTTAAATATAAATCTACTGAAGATTCTACTTTCATTTAGCTTTCTTAAATTATTGAGTGTTTAGTTTTATATCCATGAAGATCTTTGTGGTTCCTTATTCTATATCTATACATTTGTTATTCCTCCCAGCATCTAATTAGAAAGTTCAGCGAATCTTCCTCCTTTGTTTTTATCCAGAAGCAGAAACATTAAACCTAATTAGACAAAAGATGGGTTCCTGTGTCATTCCACTAGTCTTCCCTCCTAGTTGGGATGGATACCCTACAAATTTCTAAAGGATAGAACTGTACGGATAAAAACTTCCTAAGGATCATGAGAGGTCGACTTCATTCTCAATTGTACTGATATTTCCTGCTTTTCTCTTTTAATTCCAAAATGGTTTCACGCTGTTAAAAATAGGGGCAGAAGGCACAAATATTTGGAACCAAAACTGAACATACATTTCAACCCAAATTGTACCTCAGACCTTCCTTAGGGTTGATTGCTAGACCTGTCTTTGACAATCTTCCCTCCTTGCTCCACTAAGACAATTAGGATAAGCCTGAGATCAGTGTTTATTGAAAGTTAGCTTCTCCAAAATATGATTTTGTCTAAAATGTTATTTTTGTAATGGTAAAGACCTTCACCTTCCTTCTAATAAATATAATACTCTATTGAAATGTATCACAAATTTAATTCCATTGAGGTAGCAGTCTGGGCCTAGTCAAGAGATACATAGAAATTGCTTAAACATGGATAGTTGAATATAAAGAATTATTAACCATGATAAAAGGGTAACTGTAAAATATATCGAAACACTCTATGGTGCCCTGGGGTGGATGGAATGCCCAAGAAAGAACAAACTTGAAAGAGGTTCAGACCTGATTGAAGAAGGTAGCGTTCATCCACAGGATAGTAGAGATGTCTGGAACTGCTCTGCAGTTCCAGGACAAACAACAGGTAATCTCTGGTCGCAAGTGAGCTGCACAGCATCAGTAACCTGGGGTGTAGGAGTGCAGTGGGAGGCCTGGCATCCACAGAGCAGAAGGGCTTCAGAGCAGGCGGGCCGTGCTGGGGGTTGGAAGAGGCTTGCAGAGGAATCCTCTGCTGGGTGTGTGATCCTCTGCAATCCAGGCAATTAGGGCTCACCCAGAATGTCCAGACAGGAGGCTGCAAAATCCTGGAGAGATGGTGTTCTGGGCCCTTGGCTGGGGCAGGCTCCACCGGATGCTCTCACACCTACCATTGCACACCCAGTCTGAGGAGGGAGCATCTTCTTTCTGTGATGTCTCTCTCCTGCCCTCTACTGAGAAAGCTTGGAAGCTCACCTTCAAGAAGAAATGATTATAGGAATACCCATGGTTGAGTAAGCATTGAAGGATGCATTTGGACAGAAAGAATAAATAATTGCCTTACTTTTATAATTTTTCTGTGACTCAGCTGTGATATGGGGGAAAGTTCTCTATACTTAAGGATCAGACAATCAGTATTACCATACTTACGTTGCTTACAAATATTACTTAACACCTTTGTGATTTGATGCTATGTGTTTTGCTTTCCTGAGCTTTCATTTTCTTGTCTGTAAAATACACAACGAACTTTCTCAAAGTTGTTGGGAGAATTAAATGAGATGTTAAGTGGGAGTGCATGGTTCTGAAATATAAATCTGTTTTATTCTGTCTCTTGAAATCATTATATTTTTAATAAATTGCATGCCGATATCTGCTTCCGGAAGCTAGATAGTTGACCAAAAAAAAAAAAAAAAAAAGAAATTTCGTCGCTTACTTTTAGGTCTAAAAGAGGTTTTGGAATTCACTGAATCACCTCCCTTGACAGTTGAGGAAAATGAGTCTCAGATAGCAAAAGCACACCCAAAGTTTGTATAAAGACGGAACAGCAGAAAAAAAAATTGAGACGTGGATATACCAGCTGCCTAGTTAGAATTAAAAATAAAAACCAAAACCAAAGACCCATAACAAACAAAACAAACCTCGTTTTTAATTTAGTTTTAACTTCATTTCTATAGTTGGTAAGTGTGGTAGTAAGAGAAACGAATCAAGTTAAACAGGAAGAGTAGGGAAGATTTGTGCACAATGAGTCTATTTTGGTTTATGTGAAGAACCTTTTGTAGTCTGACCTGAGTGTACTCCCTGATGTAGGACATACAAAGGATTCCTGTAAAAAGGAGTCCTTTCATCGTTAACATGTTATGTTCACGTTCTTTCTGGAGCAACTGTTTGGAGCCAAAACACTCAAAAGCACTTTTCCCTAATTGGCTCATATACTTACCAGCTCCTAAATCCCCTTACCGTTTTAGCTCTAGCATCCCTCTGTCCTAGGAGGAGACAGCTCAGAACAAAATGCTGGTTGCTAAGCAGTGCCTATTTTTACTCCACTTGAGCAGAATAGAGGCCCACTCGATGAGATTCTATCAGTGAGAGTAGCTGCTAGGCAGCTTTTGCAGGTTAAGCATTCACCAGTGTTTCTCTATGAACTCTGTAGTTTGGCATCCAGGATGAGAAGGTAAAAAATAAGACCAGGATTATGCCAAAGAACGTATTAATAAGATAATACAATATAATAACAGGAAAAAAATCAAAAAATATTAATTCACCCGGTATTTATTGGGCTCCTAATATAGTTTATGGCTCTATACTAGGCATTTGTAATAAATTATTAACCTAAAAAGATTTGGCAACTGACTTCATAGAGCTTGTAGATGAGAGGCAAGAGAGACAAAGGGACCAAACTGACACACGTGTGATAAGAAACAAACGGAGAAACGAGGAGAGAGGAGTTTGTTTTAAGCAGAGAACAAAGAGGAGGGCTTTCTGAGGCCAGGCATAAAGCCCAAGAATGTGAAACCTCTTCCAAGCAGAAGGAACCACTGCTGCCAATTCCCTTGGATAGGCAGGGTGGTAGGGGCGTGAAAGCGGAGGATGGGGCAAGGAAGGGCGAGCTTGTCCCGCGGAACTGAGAAAAGAACGACGTAACTGGCGTTCAGGGAGTAAAATGATGAGGTTTAAGTTACGGGGGCAGGGATTTGTTTGTATTTTAGCTACAGAGAATCAATGGAATCAGCTGGAGGGCTTTATGCAGTGACATAAAGTGACTTTATTCACTTACATTTTTAAAAGATCGTATTCATTTTCAGGAGGGAACTGGTAATAGGAGGACAAACATGAAGCAGAGAGTCCAGGTAGCAGGCTGTGGCAAAGGTCCAGGGGAGAGAATGATAGATAATTAATAAGAAGGGTGGCCCTGGAAACAGCAAAAAGGCAAATCTGAAATATGTTTAGGTGGTAGAATAAAAGAAACTTGGCAATGAACTGGCCTTCTACCACAAACCTGCTCCTTTTACAATCTACCCAGATTTAGTTAATGGCCACTCATCCTTGTTCTTTTTCACACTCAGCGATCTGTTGGCTCTGTGTTAAAAACATCCAGAATCTACCACTTCTCACCAACTCTACCTCTAAATCCCTAGCAGAAGCACCATCCTCACCTGATTACTGGTGATAGCCTCACCTACTTCTTTCTTTCCTCCAGCAGTCTATGATCTGCACAACACTCAGAAAGATCCCATTAAAAAATAGATCTGATCATGCTAATCTTCTTTAAAATTCAACAGAAGCTTCACACATCCCTTTGAGTAAGAGATAAATACCTTATGATATGGTTAAAAGACCCTACATGGTCTGGCCAACCTCTGTATATCTTATTTCACTTTCTACACTATTATAACCACACTGGTATCCTTGCTATTCCTCAAACATGACGAGTTTGCTCCTACCTCAGGGCCTTTGCACTTGCTATTCTATCTTTTTGGAATCTCTTTCTCCAGTTAGCTATGTGATTTACAACCTCATCTTTTAAGTCTGCTCAAATTCTACTTTTCTCAGTTAGACCTTCCCTAACTTTTCTAGATAAAATTATACTACCTCCACCACTGTCTACTTTTTTTGTTTTGTTCTTTTCATTGAATTTATTTCACCTATGACATATTATAATTTTACAATTGATTTTACATGCACTATTAATCCCCACTAAGTGGGGAAATTTTTTTTATTTTTAGAAGACTAAATTTTAGAAGGACTTTGTATTTTCAGAAAATTGAGAAGATAGCAGAAAGAGCTCTCATATGTCTGGTACCCAGTTTTCTCTTATTAGTCACATTTTACTTTAGTATACATTTGTCACAATTAATGAACCCATATTGAAACATTATTATTAACTAAAGTCAATAGTTTATTCAGGTTTCATTAGTTTATCTGTTATGTGTTTTTTTCTAATTCAGAATCCTGTAATATAGGACACTATATTACATTAAGTTATACAATCATATGTCCTTAGGCTTCTTTTGGCTAGGACAGTTTCTCAGACTCCTTACTTCTGATGATCTTGACAGTTTTAAAAAGGACCTATCAGATATATTGTAGGATGCCACTCCACTGGAAATTTTCTAGCTTTTAAAAATTGTCAGACTGATGTAATTGGTTTTGGAGAAGGAGGTCACAGAGGTAAAGTGCCATCTTCATCACATCATGTCAAGAGTACACACTATTAGCATGATCTATGACTGATGATGTTGACCTTGATCACCTGGTTGATATAGTGTTTCTCAGGTGTCTCCACTGCATTGTTGCCTCCCCTCCACTTGCCATATTGTAATGTTTGGAAGGAAGTCACTATGCAGAGTCTACACTTAAGAAGTGGGGAGTTATACTCCAACTCTTCCTGAGAGTAGAATGACCATGCAAATAACTGGGAATTCTTCTGCATGGGAGATTTGTCTCTTTTCATCATAATTTATTCAATCATTTATTTTTATTAGTATAAACACAAGGGTTTACACTGGGTTATATTATATATTGTATATGTAATTATATGTTGGGTTATAATCCAGTACTACTTTATCTGGTTTGTAGTCTAGTTCTGTTCATTGGGAGCTCTTCCAGTTGCTCCTGTGCCCATTTGACATATTCACTTTATTTTTTACTACTTTCTTACTTTCTGACATTATAAGATGCTTCAGTTTCATCTCATATATTTCCTGCTCCAGTCCTAGAATCAGCCATTTTCCCAAGGAACAGTGGTGAACCATTGTCAGTTCAATTTATATCCCTAGCTCACTGATACATACCTGACACAGAAGAGTTTCTTCATAAATATTTCTTGAATGAATGAATGAATGAATGAATGAATTGGAAGCAGGATTAATGGATAGGGCAGTTTGGGTCGGAATCTGACTGTTCTCTCATCAAGGCAAGTGGGATCCAGCACTTTGGCATAAAACCATCCACTGGCAATACTGTAGGCCTAAACATGCTTCATTCCCAGTGAATTTGCTTAATTTTAGGGAAACAGTCATCTTGAGAAAGGTATGTAGAAATTTACAATTCATTTACTTTAAATTACTAAGCATTGCTTCACTTAATCAGAATTAATCATTATCCCCTCAAATTCTCCACCTTATCATGCCTTAATTATAGAATTTATTTCATTCTTCCCCAGTTGTCCTGTCTCTCTGTCTCTCACTAGGCTGTGAGCAGCTTGACAACCAGGACCATAATCTTATTTTGTGTAGTGCTTGCAACACCAAGCCAGTGGACACATGTGATGCTCTCACCAAGTGGTTAAGGTGGATGGGCTACACCAAGAGAGAATGTGAGACTATAGCTAACGGCCATTGTTTGAGACAATAATCAAATTACAAAGCAAGCATTATCAGGTTAAGGTTTTTAGCTGTGGCACAATTGTCTGAAAAAAGGGGCACTTACTTGAACACTTATGAGACAGAAGAAATTCAGAAAAATAAATCCATTCTTCCACTAGGCCAAATAACTTGTCTTTTCCCCTTCTATATCTGTGTTCTGCATAAATTTGAGAAAACAGGAATCTTTTTCTGTGTGCAGAATCACAAAAGTCTTAGGCTAACCTTTACATATAGTATCACTCCTTCATTTTAAAGATAGAGGAATTGTGACCAGAGTATGGAGAATGCTTTGTCAATGGTCACATAGGCCTAAAGTCTAGATCTCAGTCTCCTAACTGCCATTCTGACCTTATCATTATTGTTCTACCAGGTCGCCATCAGTATTAACATACTTGCATGTAAGTGGATATTCTCAGTTACTTATTACACTGGGAAATATATTTGTGCTGAATAAAATAATGATAGTATAACAACTAATCCAAAGATATAATATTTTTAAGAATTTACTAAATATTCTTTGAGGTGGGAGAAGGAGTGCATATTTAAAATCCACAAAAGACAAAGTTATTATTTCCAAATATTAAACAGCTGAAATTTGGGCAGAACAGAAAAGGAAAAAGAAACATATATCAAGTACTCATCACATATACATTGCCTGTATGTGTTATTTAATTTGACATTTCATACTTCAATAAAGTATGTACTGTTCTGAGATGATAAATAAATCACCCTGAGTCATGCAACAGAGATGAAATTCATACCTAGGTTCTGTGACTTCCATGTCTAGATAGAAGCCATTTTTATGACACTGTAATACTTCCAAACTCTAGGTCTTGAACTATTTTGATTATAGGTTTAAAGCAAGTCTCATTGTGTCTATGTTATACATTATATCAATATTGTATTGATTTAATTCAGTATTTGTAGTGTTCACCATTCAATCCCATTTAGTGCAAACAATATTTACAAGTCCTACTATGTTCAAGTATTATATACTACATGCAGGAAAGAAATAGTGATGGATTTACCTGATCCAAAATGGGAAACACATGCTCACATTTAACTATAACTGAAGGGTATATATGGAAGCTTCTTAAACAGATGGACAAAGTGCTATATAAAGTACTGTACATATGTGTTTGTATGAACACATGCATATATATAGTAAGAGCACTGCCTGGCGTGTGTGGGATGTGTGTGTGTGTGTGCACTCGTGTATGTATGCATGTGAAAAATCAGTACCATAAATTTATAGTTGCCCTATATACATATCATACATATGTAAATACATTTATATAAATTATATTGTTTAATTTTAGTAGGTTCCTTAAAGTTATCCCCCTGTAGCTTAAACCTTAAAGTAAAGCTTAAACTGTTTATGTGGTAGTTTATATACATAACTCAGAAAAGATTTACACCCATTTTTAATATTTTTTTGCCATGATGATAATAACATTGATTTGATCATGGCTCAAGATTTTGGAAACACAGTAAAAATAAGAATAACAACAACAAAAAACAGACAAAGGCCTGACTTGAAAAAATTTTTTAAGAGATTCTTCACAAGGACTTGAGGTTTTCTAATAAGTTCATTTTTTATTTCAGACTTGGTGCATTGTACAAGCATGCCTTATTTGTCAAATTCCAAATTTATAATGCTCCCTGCCTATTCTCTAGTCTCAAATTAATTTCTCTGTCATACCTCAAAGAAATTCAGAAAAAAAATACTCTTATGCTGCTCCATTTGTCCTGACATACATAAATGGTGAGTTTATAATAGTCATTTTATCCAACTAATCTCTTCAGAACATTTGTTCTTCCGTCACAGTGAAATTCATATTTAAGAGCAGGTCACTTGCAGTCTGATGTTTAAAATTCTCAGTAATGGGCTGCACATTGCTGTCCGATGTTGTCTCTCTTCCATTGTCCTTTGTAAGAGATGTTCCTGAATCAGAAGTCATGAGCTTGAGTCCAGACAATTGGGCAAATCTCCCTTTTCTATCTCCTTTGAAATATTAACTATACGGATGTCATGACTTCCATTAGTAGAAAATAAAACAATATTTAAAACCACCTATTAGACAGAACTAATCCCTTTTTCCCTAAAGCCAAGAGTAGGAATAGGAAAAGCAAAAAAGAGACCTCCTTTTTTTGATGGTGATTAATTCAGGAAGAACTAATATAGGATACAACATGAGAATGTGGGATGTTGGTCTTACCAGAATTCTTTAAAACCAAGGACTGCACATAGAGGAGACAATTTGCAGATGGAAAAAGTTGGAGGTATTTCTATTTTTTTACTTCTCTGAACTCCTTTGCACCTTGTAAGTGTCTGTAGCTCTCATCCCATGGTCCTTCTGTGATATCTATTTGTGTACTCTTTCCCACTCTGAGATCCCAAAAATTTGTTGAGGGCAGAGAATGGGTCTGATTCATAGTAGGTGCATGGTAAACAATGACTGATTGGCTGCAAACATGAGATGGGATGCAAGGACAATATTAAGGGCCCATCTATTATAGTGCATCATTTTTGTATTCCTGCATTGTCAAAAATTGTTCCAATTTTTGCTGCCTATACCCTATGCCATTGGGATGAAAAAGACAACCACATGATTTAATGTTGCCTGATATATCAGGGCTCCCTAGATGTCAAGATACCATCTTGTCATATCATCAGGGATGACTTGATGAAACCAGACAGCATGGCATTCGTGCTCATGTCAGGCAGCTGCCATCAATGATGCCTGGGAATGATGCTGGCAAACTCCCTCTTGAGATGCCAACTTCATTTAATTAGTTTGCAGATTAGACAGTTTCACTCACTCATTTTACACTGAGGTTCTTTTCAAAACCTCAGCTCTAGTTGTAGATTTTCAAAAGTGAAGAACTTCAAAAGTGATGATTATTTAATATGAACGGAATGTGAAAAGCATTGGTAGAGTAATCCATATGAAAGAATAATGATCATTACAATAACTTTTAAAAAATTGTATTTTTGTGTCTTTCTCAAAGGAAGTCAACTTGTCTCATTAAACCTCATTGCAACGCTAGGTGTCTACTCGTAGCTAAACACTCTGAAGCCTAGTAATGAAGAAACTGACTAGCTCTGTTACATCCATGTAGGCAAGTAGTAAAGCCGACTCTGCAAGGTTGTGTGAGGTCTCATTCTGTCACAGGCTTAAACCAAACCGACATCACGAAGAGAACAAGATGTGGCAGACAGGGGTTCAAGTCCCTTTGCTAACATTTACAATATATTTGCAAATCACATCACCCGTTTTGAGCCATGTGTTAAAATGGGGTAATAATCACCGACTCTTAGCTTTCCACATGATTGTTCTGAAGATCAAGTTATAGTTTAATCTAATATTTTCTAAAGCATATTGAAGTGACAAAACATAAAGAATCATAATTATTGCAACAATCCAGGAAGGACCTTTCTCTTTTCTTAAATAGTAACATAGGAGCTAACTCCCTAGCTGCTCTCCACTTTTTGCCTTGGACTTGTCACAATAAATCAGGAGAATTTTAAAACCAAGTATCTCCTGCTGCAGTGCTGATCTAGCTAAAAAGGGTTTATTGAATGTTAATGTTAATCAATAAATGTATATCAAGTACCTATCACATGTAAGGAATTGCGTTAGACTTCGGAGAAAATAAGAATTAGCATCAGCCATAGTTCTCTTACAGAACCTGTGGTTCCTTAGGAAGAGGAGACAAGTTAGAAATTCATTCTAAGTCAAGGGGCAGGGATGGGAAACTCCATTTTCTGTTCACGTATAATGCTCCAGACACTACACTAGGCAATTTGAATGCATCATCCCTTTTAATCCTCACAGTAACTTGCCTTTTGAGATAGAAATTTTTTATCTCCATTTTCTCATATGTGAACACAGAACAATAGAAATGTCAGAGAACTTATTCAAGATTCTACCACTTGTTAGAAAGTCAGAAATCCAACTTCGCTGAGCCTTGGGCAAACGACAGGTCAGGCTGGCAAACCACCAGAACCTACTGGGAGGGTCCCTTCCTCTCTCGTTTTCTGTGGTTCCTTGTTCACATGTTCACAGAACAAATTTTTGGGAAACTTAGGCTCTGTTTTCTCCTTTTTTGTCTCTCTCTCTGTCTTCTCTTTCTCCCTTTCTCTGGTCACCAGCTTCACAATGAACTCTTCATTTAAATTTTTATTGTCTTATATATAGTGGTGTCACAGGATTTCATTCACGCTCACAGGGTATTTGATTATCACAAAGGGCATGAGGGCTCATATTTCATTTCTATAGTTAGAAAAATTGTGGCACATTAAATAACATATCAGAACCATCTGACCTATTTGCAATTTTTATATCATTAACAAAAATTAGTGAAGAAAAAGCAAATGTACATTTAGTGAATGAATAAACACTTAAAGCTAGCACTGGTGTCCTCTAAAAACTACTCATTACAAAGAATATATATCAAATCACATTTTTCTGTTGATGTCTATTACAAAATTGGAAATACATTCCAATAGGAAGTTGTTTTTGCCTCATTATGAGCAAAGGAAGATTACTAACCTCATGAAACCATACATCCAAAATAAAAAAAGTTCAACAAGCATAATAATATTAAAAACAAATAAAAAATTGGATATGCTAAAATATACAGTGTTAAATAATATTCTCAGTTTCTTTGTATCCTTAAGGTTTTCTATAATCCATGGTCTAAATTCCAGTTTATTTTATTGTTTTTATTCCAACCTAAATGTTGTTTTGATTTTTTTGTTTTAATTCCCCATTCTTCTTTGTCCCTGATGCCTGGTAACAATTCTACTTTCTGTCCCTATGAATTTGACTACTCCAGATACCTCTTGTAAGTGGAATCATGCAATATTTGTCTTTTTGTAACTGTGGTTTTTTTCACTTAGCATAATGTCTTCAAATTCATCTACATTGTAGCATGTGTCAGAGTGTCCTTCCTTTTTAAGGATGAATAATACTCCATTGAGTATATAGACTGTGTTTTGTTTATCCATTCATCAGTCAGTGAACACTTGGGTAGCTTCCACCTTTTGATTATTACGAATAATGACACTATGAACATGGGTATACAAATATCTGTTGAAGACCCTGCTTTCAATTTTTGGGGGTGTATATCCAAAAGTAAAATTGCTGGATCATATGGTGATTCTATTTTTGACTTTTTTGAAGAATCATACTGTTATCCATAGAGGCTGTGCCATTTCACATTTCACCAACGGTACATAAATGTTCCAATTTCTCATATTCTCATCAACATCAGTTATTTTCTAGGGTTTTTGTGGTGGTGTTTTTATAGTAGCTATCCTAATGGTTGTAAGGTGGTATCTCATTGTGGTTTTGATTTGCATTTCCCTAATGATGTTGAACATCATTTCATGTACTTATTGGCCATTTGTGTGTCTTCTTTGGAGAAATGTTGATATTCAAGTCCTTGGCCCTTTCTTTAGTTGGATTATTTTTTTGTTGTTGAGTTGTAGTAGCTGTTTACATATTCTGGATAACAACCTCAGATTACCATTGTATTTTGCAATGAATATGTGGATACAGTTTTCTCTTTGTTTGAATTATTTCTTTAGGCATATTTCCAGGATTGAAATTTTTGGTTTGAAAAGTGTAACATTTTAAAGATCTTTACTTTAATTGCCAAATTGTTTCTCAAGTTGTGTTTATTGACTTTATCACTATGTAAATGTAGCAGTGTACCAGAAATCCCAAAATTTCATTAGCAAAACTAGTTTTACATTGTTCTCAATAATAAATGTAAAAGTGTTCCTCATTGTCTACATTTGCTTTTCTTTGCTTACTAGTAAAGTTGAACACTGTCACATACGTTTTTGGAATAACTACATTCACTTATTTATTAATAATTTGACCACACATTTGTCTCTTTAACTATTGGAATTTGATGTTTGGTCCATGACTTTTCAGACACGCTGCAATATTTTCTCTATACATATTTTTAATTTTAGTTATGCCTTAGTTTGCATTGTAAAACTATGCATAATAGTAATTAAATCTTCCTGACTTCTGAAAGTCTACTTTCTCCTATATTCTACTTCCTGCTATATTTTCTGTGATTGTGCATTTTCTATGATTCTTTTTTTAAAGTTAGGTCAACCTGTACACATTTTTTTCAAGGTACCTCACAATTGACATGCAGAGCTGTGAAATTTACACAATCTGCTGCTCTCCTGAGTGGTGAGCAAAATGTCAGCCTATGCTATTATGTGGCCAGCAGAACATATTGGTGGAAAGAAATGCGTCTTTTGGAAACATAGCACCAATAAATAAAATGGCCTTCAGGGGCAATGAAAGTGTCTTGGTGTTAGCAGCAGCAATCAAAGCCATATTGGAAGCACAGTGGCCAAGGAAACAAAGTAAAAAGTCCTGGTTTGGGGGTAAAGGCTAAGAAATCCTGTCCCATGAATTTTACGGGAACAGTAAAATTAAGGTGTCTGACCACAAAGGGTCTTTACAAGGACCCAGGATGAGTGGTGATATTAAAACTTGAGACCTTGGCCAAATTCCAACTTTGGTAATTGCATCTGGCCAATTTAAAATTCCCTCTGCAGTTTCCCTTGCAATGCCCTGTGCTTCCTGAGGCCAACCTACTGCATGCTACTGCTCTGCATTGGTAGGTAACTGATTCTCTCTACCCTGGAGAAGGCCATGAACCCACCAGGGGAAAAGTCATTATAAATGTCAATCCTGTTTTTCAGTTCTACTTCCAAACACTTAGGCTGTTATGGAAAAGTCTGCCAGTTTTTAAGTTTGGTGTATTTGGCATGGACATTCTCCCATGACTTGATCAACTCCTTTTCAGTAGTTGGGGACAGTAAGACAGATCTTTAGACTTCAGATCAGATGATCCAAATTCCAGCCCAACTCCTCTAACTCATATTACTTGTGTGACCTTGGGCAACTCACTACTTCACTCATCAGCTTTCAAGGGCTTCCCATGGTTTCAAAAAACAATGCTTTACCATAGCCACGCCTGCCACGCCTGCCACACCTGCCATGACTGGTCTTTAATGAGCCTTCCCTACCTTTAACTAGCTATCCTACTGCCAGGGATGAAAATTACTGTCAAGAAAACTAGACCCTTTCTTTTCTCCTCGCTGTGACGTTCATGCCGCTATGGGTCTGTCCCTGCTGTTGCTACGACCAAGTGCCTCTTATCTTCCTCTCTTCTTGACAAATCTTATCCATCTTTCAAAACAGATCTCAAATACCATCTCCATAAAATCTTCCCCGATTTCCCAGCTGGGAGTCATCTTGTATTCCACAGCATGAATGTGAATGTGTAGAGCTGTCATAGTTGTCACACTAAAAATTTATCTCTTCAAGTTCACTGTGCTTTTCCTGTGGAACACAATACAGAATTTCACATTTGCTAATTGTTTTAATCTCTGAATTGTTTCTATATTTTCACACAATAACTTTTTTAAGTATCAAAGCAGATCTTAAATAAATAAACAATATTGTAGTTCATTTGATGTTAAAAAGCATACACAAACACAATCAAATAATCTAATTGTTCCTTCTTCCTGCAGACTTGGTGATATTCAGCCACCACAAATGTGCAAATTTTACCAAATGTATTTTACATGTAATTATCTCCTGTGATATATATCAGTTGTGGGGTCATTCTTTCACAAAAACATATTTTTAAATACACAGTTTTTATAAATGCAACTTCTTTTGCATAAGTGATTATTTGTGAACTTTTCCAAATTTATGTTTGAATTAGCATAAAATTTCATACATGAAGTAATATATGATCAGCAACTCTATATCAAATTTCAGTTTTGAGAATCACTTTTGGAGTGAGGTGATTAATCTCACTCAATACCCACAACCCACAGGTTAGCATAAGGACTGGGGCATCTCTAATTATTAAATACAAAACAAACTGTACAATAAAACCATTACACAAAAAAAGCACAAGTGTTTAGATGCTTAGTGAGAGCTTATTCTGTACAATGTTGGATGTTCACAACAATTTGAAAGGTAAGGAAACAGAAGTTCAGAAAGCAGAAATGATTGTGTCAAGATCGCACACAGAATGAGCCGTCAAACCTAGACAGGAACCCAGGTCACCTAGCACCAGTTAAGTGCACTATTCTGCCTCTACTCTCTGACATCTCCACTCTTCCTTCTTTTTTCAGGGTTTTTCTGTATCTGGGCTAACTCTCAGGAAACTGTAATTTTTACAAATTACAGTTGTAAAAATACAACTAACCAGCACATTAGTGATAGGCAATAAAATTAGATGCAGAAGTCTCATTGCTGCTTCCTCTTTTACTGATTGGGTTTCAGACTCAGCCAGAGTTGCCCCAGGCTCAGTAATCCCCAGGTATACCTATGGTGCTGTTGCTTAATAAAGGTAGCTCTGAACAGAGGGAATGCATATGTTCCCCAAAAAGAACTAACTCATTTTCAAGGCTGGTTATGACTTAGTAGCTCATAAGTTTCTGTTCATGGTGTATATCTGCACAAAAACTGCAGGGGGAGTGTCTTACTCCAACAGAAATGAAGATATTGACTACTATATTACCATATCAAGGCAAACTCTGTAGGCTGAAATAAGGTGACTTTTTTTATCTGGTTTCTAGTTACATGGTTGTGTTTACAAAATTTCATTATTCTCTACACACATGATTAGTTTACATATTTATATATTCATGTTACACATCTATAAAATGCATATTTAAAGTAATATCAAGAATGCTAACAACACAGCACTGCCTTCGTCTGACATTTAGAGCTGAGCAGAGAGTGGAAAGAAATCACAAGCTCTAGAGTCAAACTTTAAAATCAAGCTTTCTGTCTTCCTAGCTCTGTGATGTTGGGCAAACTGCATTACCTCCCTGAGCCTCAGAATTTTTTGAATCTTTTCAATAGAAAAATAAATCCCTACCACATGGAGATGTTGTGATAACATAATTTAATTATTTATAAAAGCACCAGGCTTGAGAGCTCCTGGCCCTCAGCAGGTGTCAGCAACTCATTCATTTACTCAAACATTTCTTTATGTCATGCACCATCTGGGATATGAAAGCCAGTAAGTCAAAGGTTTTGGCCTCTAATGAGTAATTTCAATGGTAGTTCCTCCCTTTTTCTTCCAATATCTTAGTTTTCCATCCTTCCCTCCACACCACTTCCCATATGTCCTTCAGCTAGAGGATTCACTCCGTTTTCTTTCCCACCTCTCAGAGCTGCATGCAGACACGTTTCTCTGGGTTCACTTGGTGTAGTGTGCACATCATGTTGCAATTCTTTTGTTTATATATCTGATAATATTTGGGTGACAGATGAATTTTCTTCTGTCCTGAGGTGTCTCATTCCTTCTCTTTGTCATCTTAAGTCTTAATTCCACTTCTTCCAGTTCCTGCTAGTGACATACTCTCTGTTTCTTTCCTTGATCTCTTCCAAACAGAAGTAATTTTCCTCCCTCAGTACTTCAAGAGTACTTTTTTCCCCTTTCTGATGGCTCTTAGTGTAGCATGGGGAAGTGTGGCCTTCAGAAGCTGTTAACTCTGGGGTTTGCTCTTGGGTTCAGCATTAACTAGTTGTGTATCTTTAGGCAAGTAAGCTTCTCCTACTCTATTTTCTCATCACTAAAAGGAGGGAAAACTGCTTACCTCCTTTTAAGGCTATTGTACTGTTTAGAAATAATGTGTATTTGAAGGGCATGCTGT
Source organism: Manis pentadactyla (assembly GCF_030020395.1). Taxonomy (NCBI): domain Eukaryota; kingdom Metazoa; phylum Chordata; class Mammalia; order Pholidota; family Manidae; genus Manis; species Manis pentadactyla. The sequence goes on from NC_080019.1 coordinate 119,789,661, forward strand.
ATAATAGTTGTTCTTTGGAGAAGAGATATTCCAACCTTCTGTATTTGCTATGTAGACATTGTGTCTTCTTCTGTGGTAAAAGAGCCACATCTACCCTGGCTTGGCATTATTCACAGTGTCTCAGTACACAAATGTTCAATACATGTTTGAATAAACGAGTAAATAAAAGATAAAACAAACTTTCCAACACTGGTGGTGGAGAAAGAATCCCATACAAAGTCTCTGAATCCCAGGTGACTATATGAAAATCCTTCTCTTGAGATAAATAATATAGCAAGTGCCTGCCTGCTAGGAGCTCATTCAGGCTTCCTGTTGCTTCACAGAAAGAAAAGGGCTGAATGGCACAGCCTTCTCATACTGCTGTATGAACAAGCAAATATTGGCATGATTTTAACTGTCACTGACTGCTTGTTATTCACCAGATGGTGAGCAGTTTAGATTGAGTCTGCTCTAAAGAATATTGCAGTGGTTTGGCTTATGCAATAATAGAGGTGAATATATCTATACGAAGAGCATGTCTTCAGTTCAGAGTAGATTTTGGAGGCTGGAAGCTAGTAAATGTGTTGTTAGCTACTTAGAAGACCAAGTTACAACCATAAAGGTAACCTTCTCCTTTTTGCATGCAAAGTTCTTGTCTTTAAATTTCCTGCTGTAGTGAAGTGTCAACACGCATAATAACCATCCTCCAAGACTTTATTAAAATCCTGACCTTTACTTCAAAGCTTCTATTTGGAAGGAAAAAAGCAAGGAGAAAAAATTGGGTCTTTTCTAACAGTCTCTAGGAGCTTTAGGCCATAGGCCAAGAAGACTCAGGCTGTCTTTTGGAAAACATGTCTTTTCCTGTCACCCTGTCACTCACCTAGATGTGTTCCTGTGGCACCTCTGGAGGAGCATCACAGGAAAACAAACAATTCCACAGGAGGAAAAGCCAGTTTTAGAGGAAAATGGGTGCTGCCTCTCTCACTATGGGTATTGTGTGAGATACTCCACTGGAACTGAGAGCTGTGCAACCTTTAGCACATACCAGTTCTGTCCAAGTGCCTGCACCAGGAGAATAGTCCAGGTCCTAGCACAGCTTCTAGCAGCATCAGTCTGTGTCCCAGTCATGACCTCCTGCCTGCTATTACAGGACCCACCCACCTAGGAAACTTTACTATTTGTTCTAGCCAAAATCTGATGATAGGCCTCTGACATCCTTTTCTTGGAGCATTTACTATAAAGGGCTTCCAATTGTGAATACGGATCTTCTACAACTCAGAATTGTCTTTCTCAAGGACCTAACAACCACTGTTATGAAATCTAATCGTCAGAAAGAATAGGGCCTGTCTCCCTGTCTGTGTGGGAGGATAGAATCCTAACTCCAATAACTACCAGCCAGTAGATACAGCTGGTTTAATCATATTTACATTGACCAACCCCTTGTAATTTTTCATTTCTCTGACTCTACTGAGCTCCTGCCTTCCATCCTCCTTCATTTTCCCTTTAAAATACCCATGTCTCCTCTGTACAAATTGGAATGGAGCTCAGCTCTTTCACCTACAGTCAGTAGTTACTGAATAAAATATGCTTTCATTGCTTTGATGTCCAGCTGTTTTTATTTTTGAAAACTCCACGAGGGAGAGCTCACCATTCACGGGGCTCGCCTGCAAGTCTGTGCGAAGGCTCCTCTTGGGATCCAGGAGCCCCTTTCACTGATCTTCCAGGGCTGCACACAGCATAGCCTGCTAGGCTGAGAGAGATGAATGGAGAAAGCCTCTACTGCATAATCAAATTTCCTCTTCCAAACGATTTGAATTTCAATAGTTAGATATACACGTTTGGGTACATGAGCATATACATCTGGCAAGACAGGGAGGGGCTTTTAACAATCTCCCACTTAACAGGACTTTGCTCAACCTGCTTGCTGTCCGACCCTTAACTGAACCAAATTTAGGGGAGAGAGGTTTTTATTAGAGACAGAGGCAATCAGGAGGAAGAGGGAGAAGTGACTTGGAAGCATGGGGCAGTCCAGGGACAGGGGGAAAGACTGAGTACTGCAAGGGGGTTAGAGACAGCTAGAGAGCAGCTATGGGGGTGGGTGGGATGGAAGGAAAAAGAGCTGAGAGGTATAAAAGGTGGGAACATAAAAGGATATGGAAGAGGATGGGTTTGCTTTTCTCCTTTTTTCTTTTTGGCTCAGTCCTGCTCTTCACCTTCCTTCCAAAAACCGAAAGTAAAGTATCTTTGTACTGTAGTTTCTTTACCCTTCTCTCAGCCAAGGAAAGCTATTTATTGTTTTACTTCTTCTCTTCCAATTATTCTGGCCTTACAAAATAGAAATCAAAGGAGAGGGGCAGAAAATCAGTCATTATTTTTGGATCTCAATTTAACCATGAGAGTTTGGACTGGGTTCATAGTTCAGTAAATGTTTATTAAATTAGCACTATATGCGAAGTACTATCTATTTGATAGGGAAACGTCATATTATGCTCCCGGAGCTTATGATCTAGAAAAAGATATTTGATAAACAAATATATTAAAATGTAACACAAGATAGCGAATAAAAAGAGTACTATTTGATAGGGTTGTCAGGAAAGGCTTCAATGAGCAGGTGGCAGTTGAGCAGGAATATGAATGAAGTGAGGGAGCAAGCCACGAGGGAAGAACATTCCAGGCAGAGGAAACAGTAAGTGCAAAGACCTTGGCATGGGGACATGTAAGTGTGCTTGCCTATAGCAAGGAGTACACAGTAGATGATTTCAAGTAATTCAGTGCCAAATCATGTAGGGACTTGTAGGTCATGGTAAGGACTCTGGATGTTTTTCTAAACATGATGAGAAGTCACTGTATTTTTGAGAGCAGAGTATGACATGTTATTACAAGTAAAAGTAATGACTAATATTTACATAGTGCTGTATATGTGCCAGTCTGTGCTCTAAGTATTTTACTTATTATTAGTTTATTTAATTTTATAACAACCCTATGATGCAGATGTTATTATTAGTAGCAGTATTTATTTTGAGGCTAATGAAACTGCGACACAAAGAAGTAACTTGATCGGGTTATATTAATACATTATAGAGTTTGAACTTGAACCCAGGCATTCTGGCTCCAAGGTCCTTGCCCTCAACCACTAGTCCATATTTATTCTGATTTCCATTTAGGAGGATCACTGTGAAGTGTGAGAAAAGACTCTGGAGGTAGGAGTTTAAGCAGGGAGACCAGTGTGGGAGGAGAGGACAGTGACTTGGACTGTGGTGCTTGTGGTGGAGGAAAGAAATAGTGTCAGATTTGAGATGTGATTTGAATGCAGAGGAAGCAGGTTTGCTAATGGATTGCCTATGAGCCATGAGGGAAAGCCAGGGATCAATGAGGAATCTAATTTTTTGGCTTAAGCAAATGGGTAAAAGATGGTGTTTCTTACAAAACTGGGAAAACTGGGGGAGGAGGTGGATTGGCGAGGGACACAAATGAAGAGTTTGTTTTGAATAAGTAATGTGTGGAAGCCTCTAATAAGAGATGTGAAGGAGGCAATAGGGTAAATAGAGTCTGGGCTTTGGACCGTAATTTTAAATTTGCAGGTTATTTCCATAAAGATGTTTGAGAAAGCTATGTATCTGAACGAGATCACCTAGGGAGGGTTTACACATATGCTATATTCTGGGGCATTCTAACCTTCAGAGATCATAAAGACGTAAAGGATCCAACAAGAGTCTGGGAAGGAGCAGAAGATAAATCAATGGAATAGAAGTCACGTAAGAAGGAGTTTGAAGGAGAAACTTACCAACTGTGTATAATGAAGCTAATAGGTCAAGTAAGATGAAGACCAAGAATTGACCATTGAATTTGGCAGAGTGGAGATCCTTAGATACATTGACTACAGTGTGTGAGGGACAAGGGGCTGATTGGATTGGCTTCAAGGGAGTAGCGAGATTTTGAGGCTCCCTTACAGCTAATGCAAAATGATTAAGGATAACCTGAAAACAGGTGGAGGACAGGAGCAGAGGGAAGAAGAGAGTAATAAGTACTTTTACAAATACTTTAATCAATTTAAAAACATTTTATTGAGCATCTTCTACACACCCAACACTGTCAGGCACTGACACCAGTAAGTTTGCAACCTCATTCATTCATTCATTTAGGGGACAATTGTTCATTGAATGCCTAGTAAATGAGTTTAAAATATTTTTTTGTTACAATGTTTTGATATTAAAGCAAATTTAAAAAGGAAAAAGTATATTTACACTCCCATAATCTTAACACATTATACTTCTCCACCTTCCTTTTAATTACTGTCCATGTTCCCATAACTTTTATACAACCTTATTAATTACATTGTAAGCCTTTTCCTTTGTAGACATATTTTCATAGTATATTAATTATGACAGTAGATACTTTATTGTATGAATATACAGCAATAGTTTTCTAATCATTTTTATTCTCAACCATTTATGTTGTCTTCAAATTATAATGTATAATACTAAAATGATTGGTCTAGATGCCTGCCATCCTCATTAAGTTATGAGCAGCCTGTCAACTTCCAGTACTATATCTGGTTCAATTTTGGATCACCAGCATGTGCCTGACAAACAGTCATGACTTCTAGGAAGCACATGAGAATACATGATAGCTAAGAGACTGTGTTAATATAGGTTAAGAACAAAAAAACTGACTTCCTCAGTTCTCATCTTGCATTCTCTATTTGTAGGCTTGTAGCCTTAGGCAAGATACATTTCTGAATCTCATCTATAAATTGGAGATTACAATATTGCCTATAGATTATTGTGATAATTGAATAAACTAATATGTGCAAAGTGCCCACCGCTTTGTAAGCTCCTATGCAAGTGCCTGAGAAGTGTATCATGACAATAAAAAAAAAAGCTGATGCCCTGATTAGTGAATAATAAATCAAAGAAAAGTTTTATTTCTGCTTCATACAACTAACTTTAGAAATTCTTTTGGATTATTCTCCTTTGGGTTCAGTAATAATGTTGTGAGCGTGTATTTTGTGCCAGAAAGCCAGAGACAATAATCTGTGAGGATTAATTTTCATAAGTGATATTAATAAATGAAATAACATGAACATTTCTACAACTTTGATTATACTGTTATTTTTCTTTGAGGAGTTAAGCTCCTTGAAGGCAGAGACAGTGCCTGAGTATTGCCCTGTTGTCAGTCTTAACAGGTGTATAGAGACTGACACCTGCTAGTTTCACCTACTAGTTTACCTAGACCCTTTTCTTTTTTTAACTCTTTTTTTCTCAGTTGCTTTACCTGGATCTCAATTTCTTGGATAAATAAATTAGAAATATTTAATTAGGTAATTCTAAGAGTGGAAGAAAAATAAAGGTGGTAGTGGGCAAGGAATGTGTGAAGAGACAAGTCAGCTTGGTAGACTGTCTTTATTAGGGAATCTCAGCAATGGGGTCAAGTGATGAAGGACCTTGTCAGTCAATAAGAAGTCCCTATGGACTACCAACAGGGAACAACAGACGGTTCTTAAACAAAGGAGTTTAAGCATTATAAAGCTTCTCAAGATGATTTTACAGACCACCACCAAAAGTGAAGGAGGGCACCTGAGGGCACTTCTAAAAACCTGGAAGAATGGGAAGGAATGAAAAGCAAATAATTCTTTGGGGATTATTTTCTTCTACGATTATTATTTTATTTATTCATCCATTCATTCAATATATATGTATTGAATGCCTACTTTGTGCGAGGCACTGTACTAGGTACTGGTCATACACCAGTGGAAAACAGAGATTCAGCCTTACTGTCATGATCAGCTGTTTGTTCGACTGTCACTTGTAGTGGAGCAAAAGCTCCTGACTACCGAGATCGAGTTTTTCTTCCTGTCGCGCTCCATGCTTGGCACAAGGTGGACGTACTCGCGAGTCCTGTGTCCTGAATTGATTCACGGCTAAGTGCAGCACGATGGCTAAATACACAGAGCCGGAAAGAAAAGACCGTGGCATCGATCTCGCCTGGTGACCAGAATCCTGCAATGAGCACATGTGTGGGTCTCTGTGCACAGCGGGGAGGCGTATCTGCCCAGAGCGCCTGGCAGCGTGCCAAGCTGCAGGACCAACCCCCCTCCTTTCGTTGCGCGTCCCAGGCAGCCCCGGCGGCGGCAGGGCGCGGAAGCGGCGGAGCGCAGCCTCGCCACCGCCCGCAGGCCTGCCCGGCGCGGCTCCTCCTCGCCACGGGCGGGGCTGCCCTAGGTGCCGCCCCTGGAAGCCCAGAGCGCGGCGGCTGGCGAACCTAGGCGGCGGGCGGGGCCGGGGCCTCGCGGCGGCCGCCAATCGCGCCGCGCCGGGGGAGGAGCCCCGAAGGGGGAAAAAGAAAGTGCGGCGGAAAGTAAGAGGCTCGTTGGGGGCAGACTGGCCGGATCAGGGTCCCTGGGGCTCCGTTTTGGTCAGACGCGCTGGAAGAAGCGGTGCTGGGCGATTTGTACCCATCCCTGCTCCTTTCGCTGCGCCCGCTCAGCTTCCCAAGAAAGGTGAGTCTCGCGCTGTCTTGAGTGCTCGGAGGAATCCCCTATCGCAGAATATCAGGGTGGAAGGATTCTTACAAATTGTTCAACCCTCTTAATTTCCAGAGAAGCAAACAGGCACAGAGCGAGGGAGCGGCTGGGATAGGTCACTTAGTGAGTTAGTGCCGTGGCGAGGACTCGAACCCAGCTGTCTAGATCCCCTTCTTTTGCTTAAGTAACGCAGTTTGGGGATAGCTTCGCGTTGCTGCTCCCTACTTCCAGCCCTTCAGGGGAGCTACCTTGGTGTCCCCCGCCTTGGTTTCTCCAGAACGCTGCTGTGGACGGCGAGGATTGAAGAGGGCAGTGTGACCCAGAGTGCATCACGCCGCCCCAAGCCGGGGGCTGTCCGCCTGGCCAAAGGCTGTGGCAGCTTCGCCCTCTCCTCGCCGACATGCTTTCTCCGAAAGATGCCCCTGCCGAGGGTGTCGGTGAGGCGGTGGGGGTGCGGGTGACTTCCTAGGGTACCCACAGCTCTCTCTGCAGCCCGGGCGGAAGCGGGGCTTGTGGCCCTGGGTGCGGTAGGATGCCCCTCAAGTGGGAGCAGTTGACTTCATGGAGCCTCAGGCCCTCTCACTTCTGAGTATGGAGGGAATGAGGAAGGGGAGTTAAAGGGGAAAATCAAGAACCAAAGCAAACTTCTGCCGTTTCCTTTAAGAGCCAGTCCCCAGTCTGTCTTCCCTCCTCCCTGGTTGGGAAATTGTGATCCGCGCAGCGTCGCCGCTCCTGCGTTTTGCTGCTCTGCTCCGCAGGTCCTCGGGTTCGCTACCGGCAGAGGAGGAGAATTTACCTGGTTTTTGACTCCAGCTCTGCTGTGTGAACTTGGGCGAGTTATCATATCTTTTTATTTCCCCCGCCGCAAAATGGAGATTATAATGGTCACAACGAGATCTTCTGGTAGTTGGGAGAATGAAATAGGATAATGAAATAACGTGGTTAGCATTGTGCCTCGCACCTGCTCGTTTTGAGATTGATGGCACTATTGTAAATTTTCTTCTATAGTAACCGTGGAGACAGCGGGTTTTCAGAAAGGTGATTTTATACTACCTTTAGAGTGACTTCAAAAAAAATAAATAAATCCGTAATGTGGTGTTTTCTTCTTTGGAGTTTAAACAGCTCTTTTATAGTAAATGTTTTCTGAATGCTGTCTATATGTGATTTCAATCATGGGTGCTTGACTTGGAATAGAAGATTAATGTTTCTCATCGATGCCAATTCCCTCTTAGATTTTAGGCCATACTTCAGGTTTGTGAAGCTCTGACCTGAGGTATCATTTATCGGCAGAGGGTCTTGAATTTGAGGAGAGGTAGGAAGACAAAAAAAGTTGGGAGTTCTGATATGTTAACACACTGTTTTAAGCATTTTATTCCTGCTCTTTTATGTCAGGCAAGCGACTTTATGTTTTGTGTTAGTATAGGAAAACAAAATTCTCATGTATTTCTTTTGGATTATGCATTAAGTAAACTCAGTCCCTTCTGGACACAAACACCATGCCTACACTAGCCTTCCTTTATTATTGGCATTTTAAAATCCAGTAGCGTCCCTCACATGTCCCTACCCTGCTCAGAACAATTGATTCTGTTCTGATTGACTTCATGAACTACTCACTACTATCTCCTGGCTCTGCTGTAAGTCCCTGAATTGTGCATCCAGCATTTATAGTTGGCTGCCTGCTTCACAGTCCCTCCCATTTGTGTGTGATTCTAATGAATGTCTGGGAAGGGGTGTGACACACACTGAGGGAAGGGAAGAGCTTGGTGGTGTCCCTTTAGGTACCTTCCGCACCAAGCATTTGCAGAGGATGGGGTCACTTGCTTCTGTCAGCCTGTTCCGTGTGCCTGCATGATGATGAGCTGGCCAGGATGCATCTGAACGCATGCCTGAGAGACCGGGACTTGTGGGGAAAAGGAAAATGTTCAAAATAAGGTCAGAACAAGGGGATGGAAGGAAGATTGAAGGCTAATTCCTTTTGGTTATGGTTCTTTAAGGAAAGGATGCCCAATTATACCTTTTCTACTTACCCAGATTATTTGTTACCAAAATCATATCTATCTATATATATGATTTACACATATACGTGTGTAACTTTAAAATTCCCAAAATGTATTCTATATATATAATTTTATTGCTACTTGTAATAGCCCTGAGAGGACATAGCTGGCATATTCGTAGTGAAAGGAGCCCAGGTTTTGTGGTCAAATTCAAATTTCAGTTCTAATTCCTATGTTGTTAGGTGACACTGAGCAATTTATTTCACCATTTAGAGCTCTATTTTATGCATTTCTAAAATGAAAAAAAAATGCTTACCCCAAGGATTTGTGTGAGGATTAAATTAAGTAGACTAATGTTAAGTACATGTAGTGAATAGGTGCTCATTAAATGATAGGTCTTCTTAGCTAGTCTCAATTTATGGGGACTTTATTGAGAAAGAAACTGAATGAGTCTCAGAGAAATGAGAAGTTGCCAAGGGTCACGTGGTTATTAAGTTTCTGCCCTGGAAATACAGCTCACACCTTTTGACTTGAAGTTAAGGGCTTTTCCCATCATACCCTGTCACCTCTCCAATGAGTGCTTTAATAATTTGCTTCAGTTGTTAGGCTTGAGATTGCAGGGTATCTTTTCTGTCCCAGAGAGGGTATTTCTTTGGTAAGGGTACAATCCTTAAACATCCTCTGTGGAGTTTAGTGGGGCTGACTCCCAGGAGAGGGAGTTTCAAGTGATGATCTCCAAGGTAGCCATCCTGCACTTCCTCAGTTCCTAGCAGGAAGGGTACTGTGAAGTTCAGACATAAAGTTCAGAATTATGTCACTTTCTTCTTCCTGTTCTAAGCATTTTTTTCCATCTGCCTTCCTTGTGCTAATTTGCAGGGTGGCATGTAGAGTAGTGTGCAGATGGAGCATTTGCAGAAAAGACCCCTAGCCTGCTGGCGGTGCTGGACTTTCATTCCTCCTCGTGGAAACTCATGGCTGCAAGCTTACGTAGGAAAATGAACAGATCTGTTTCTGGCCATTTATCCATTGAGACTCCACACAGGCCATCAGGTTCCTCAATTTTGCAGCAGGCAGACAGGCTTGCAAATGCAGTTCTGGGATAAACGTTCTGCTCCTTGCTTTTGACATTTGGAAGCCTGTGTTTGCCTTTGCCAAAAGGTAGGCAGTCAGCATGATCTTACCTGGCACAGCTGGGAAAGCAGAATATAGCTGGAGGAAATCAGAGGATGAGGCAGAACCAAAAAATAATAATAATAAAGGTTATCTCCAGCATGCACACAGCTTCATTTGTTGCTCAACTTTGTCAGGCTTTTGCTGGTGACACAGATGTAGGATTGGTGAGTCACTGTCGCCTTGCCCATGAAATATTAAAAAGAGCCATCTCCTGTGCTCTTTGCCCACTTTGGAAATTGTTCTATGTGAAAAATAAAAATCCCAAAGAACTGGAAAGTTACAGAACATTTGCTGTCTAATATTTTGGAGGGATTAATTTAGGTGAGCTCTCTCAATAACTCAGTTTTTAATTTTTTTTTTCCTATTTTGAAGGTGAGAATGCATGGCTTACACTGACAGGGTTGTCTGGAGACCTCTTTCTAGCCGGACTTTATTCTGACTAACTGGCAGCTGTGGCAGTGTGGAATTTTAGAGTCTTGCAGGTATCTGCAGCATGTTGCTGTATTGAGATGAGCCTCAATCTCCTCAGCTTGGAAATAGGAACACTGATGCCTACATAGAAGCTTGAGTCCCCATCTCAGCACCTTTTTCATAAGCAGCATTTAATAAATATCTTCTGCTATCAGTTATTTCAATTTATTAGTCTGTTAAATTGTGAAAATCAAAATTTAATAGCTGCTCTTTACTGAACTCCCTCATGATTGGTACTTACATGAGAGTCTTACATTGATTTCATTCCATCCTTGCAATCATCCTGAGTAATTTTTGAGGCAATTGAAGCTCAGAGAGGTTATGTAGCATGACCTGTGACGCATAGCACAAAGTACTGATACTAAGATGATCAACGCATTTCGTTTCAGAGCTAGGAAGGGCTTGAAACTGCAACCTCTGGACTCGAACTGAAGACCTGGAGTGGGGGCTATGACCCACCCATCCCTGTCTTGCCATTTCAATCCTGGTATTATCTTTCTGAGACTGAGGAGCCTCTTTACCTCTAACACTAAAGAGCCTCTTTATCTCTGACCCTAAAATGTGAGGGCACTGGATGAGATGATCTCGAAAGTTCTTCTTCTACAATATGGTGTTATTTTTCTTTACGATTCCTTTCAGCTCTGAGATTGTTTCACCATGTGTCTTTGTAAAACTCAAGGCTATAAGGAGAAAAAGGAATGAAAGAGAAAATACTGTTATTATTTTGTGCTAAAACATCTATTTTCTGGTCAAACAGAGGAGGGCAAGGGAACCAGCATTCATTGGTGCATCTGCTTCTGTCATTTCATTTAAGCATAAAAATAACTCTCAGGTATTTATTATTGTCTCCCTTTTACAGATGAAGGACTGAGATTCTGACCATTTAGAGACTTGCCCAAGTTTATGTAACTTGTGAGAATTAGAACTAATGTGTGTGCCTGAGTGCAAAGCCTTTTGGTCTACTATACCATGTTGAGTAGATACCACACCATAAAATCTGAGGACTTGTGCAGTTAGATTCGTAAATGTCCCTTCCCTTTGTCTTCACACCACACCACCTCAACTGCTATCTCCTCTCTTCCTGTTTCCTTCCTAAACATGCTGCTCAAATCCTTTTTTGATTCTTCCCAGTCCAGGGAACTGCTTTAAGTGCTTACAGCATCTTCTTTCTGTCTTCTATTGTGATTTTTTAAAAAAAATGTGGGTCAATAATTTGTCCTGTTGTGTTCTTGTTCAGGTCTCTGATTAGAACCTGTGCAGCTAATGACACAATTTATTCTGCATGCCTAGCACAGTGCCTTGTACATAAAAGATGGCAGAGTTAAATGGATGATGGATTCATACTCTATCAGGTGGGCCCAGCATTGCCTTCCTAGTTTTGTCATACTTTATCATATCATTAATTATCTCGAAGGCTATCTCTACAGACTAATCAGACAAATGATAAGGAGTCACAGACTCTAAGAAGGCTGGACACCACTAACTCAATGATGGAAAAGATATTTTTAACAATCAAGGGCATGTTGCAATGAACACAGTGAAGGATGACACTCAAGTATACACTTGCATATATTGACGGCAAGGCCAGTTCAAGTGTCATAAATAAATTACCTGAAAGAAAGTAGGAAGCTTACAGGGAAGTGGGCAGCTGCAATGAGCTTCGATCTGAAGATTTCTAAAAGCAGTGAAGAATTCACATCAGTCAAGCTATTATTTTGTATAATTGGACATAAGACAGGTGACCTTTTATATCTAGTTTGTATCCAGGAGCTGCCTGTGGTTTCTACACATCTGGCCCGCTGGCCCATAAGTCCTTATGATTACACTGACTTCCTCCTTTCCCAATCAATGAGAAAGGCAACAGAAAAGAGAGCCAGTCACTTTATAAAACTCTTATATCTGAAAATGTTCTTTTCATAGATGATACAGTTCTTTAAGCCAGCTATGGTGACCTCAAATTGTGGCTGTGTAACATTGTAGGCTTTGTATCAGACTGACTTTGCTGGGTTTGACTTTGGACAAGTTAGTTTGGTTTGTCTCTGCTTTATTTTCATCATCTGTGAAAAGAAGATAATAAAACCCATTCATTAGGCTTTTGTTGAGTGTCAATCACATGCCATGATATTTGTTAAGAGTCTAGTGTGTGGGGATTTTAACCTTTATTATGATTAACAACTGCAGAGATATTCAGTTGCATGCCCAAATCGATATTGAATGAGAAAATCAAGATCTAGGTTTCAATAATAAGATTTATGTTGTATAAAAATTTTAACCTTCAAAGTACCTGTTGTTATCTACACACATAATTTTTTTCCCTAGTAATCTGAAGTGATCAAGGCAAATGCTTCCAATAACGTTTTCCATCCTGACTCTGAGAGGCTAAATATTTGCTAAGGCTACACAGCCAGCAAGTAGTGGAGCTGCAACTTGGACGCTAGCTTTCTAACTCCAAGGCTGTGTTTCTTTCCCGCAGCCATTCCATCCAACAGCCCTGGTGCTGGTAAGCTGCTTTTCTTTCTCTAAGAGTCCTTTATCTCATCTCCAAAATTAGGAATTTGAGCAAGGTGCTCTCTAAGGTATGTGTTCTACAAATTTGTGCCTGTAGAGAAGTGACTTAGGGGAGGCCGTGACCGGGTAAGGGTAGAACTGCACTCTTCTTCCCACAGAGGCATCTGCGTGGCATGGCATATGGAGAAGCCTCAGTCCCAGCCTCATGGCAGCCTCCGTGGCCTCAGTGAGGGTCACACCTGAGCCCTGAACTTGGAGGCAAATCCATAAAGACACCTTTGGAGTCCTTAAGGATGTGATTCTGCTACATTCCCATGACCTGAAAACTGATTTTTCCCCTCACGACTCAGGTTTGGGGGTGGAAGAGAAAATAGATGGCTGTGTTAGGCACACTGACATTTATTGTTTGGGAAATCAAAAGAAAGCCTTTTTATATAAAGCAAGCTCTGTATTATTATTAATGACTATAATCTACAAATAAATAAAGGGATAAAATATTTGGCTTTTAGCATTATGAGCACCTATTTTCTGTGTCCTTTTCAGCTAATTTTAGTGCCCATGGAAGAAGCTTGGCTCTTACCGAACTAAATATAGGAGGTCTTTCAACTTAGAGAAATGGTGGACACTCAAGAGTGGTAGTACACAGTAAATCACACTTTTCTGGGAGATTAGACTTCAGTTTTCAATTACAGAGTGAGACAACGGCAGAGGTTAGAGACCGAATGTATAGAGTGGGGAGCGAAAGGCTGGCTGGCTTTGGAGTCGGAGTTGGGTTAGATAGGTACGGCTTGCTTAGCCTGTCCAGACTTAGTTTTCTCATCTGTGAAATGGTAATAAGCATGCTTCTGCTATCTCCTAGACAGGTAGACATCTGCATCAATCTTTACACCTATATCTACATATTTATATATGTTAGACAGGTTAAAGTAAGATAAAATATAGTAAATCCCTCGCACTTAACAGCTGGACCTAAAAGGCCCTCAGGAAATACTAATTCTTCCCTCTTCATTAACCACTGCTGTTTACCCCGAAGCCTTGCTGACTGGATGGAACTCAGATGGAACTCAGATGGAGAGGGCACGTATAACACGTAGATGCCTCAGCTAGCTAAGGAAATCTTTCCAGTTTGGCAAACAATGGGTATGGCAGGGGATAGGATGTGAGTGTGATATTTAACTTAGAATATCTAGAAAGCGTTCATGTGGAGGAAGAATTAGATCAATAGTAAAATGTGGGGCATGGACCACCTACATCCAAATCTGGAAAGCTTGTTAAAGAGGCAGGTCTCTGGGGATCTGCACCAAAATCTGAGAATCACTGGACTAAAATTTCCTATCTGGACAGGCCGTATATTAGAGGGGTCTGGGATCTTGTTACATAGGTTCAAATTCAGGTTCCATTTGTGTAATGCTAAGCAAGTTACTTAACTTCTCCGTGCAAAATGAGATAAATAAGATACATAACTCATTGGGTTGTGGTGAGACCTACATAAGTTTATACATATGAAGTGCTCGGAAGAGGAGTGACTAGTATAAGTAACCACACATTATGTCACTCAATGTATAAACTGGTCCTTAAAATACTTTGCAAGGGCTCATATGATGTGCATTCTGTTTCTTCTCTCATGCACTCTTCCAGATTGCTATGTGGATAACTCCTTTCTCTCCTTGAAGCCTTTGCTCAGTATCTCAGGGAAGGCTATTTTGACTGCTTTACATACAATTGCCCTTCATCCTGCCACTCATATCCACCCCTGCTATTCCTGATACCACTTACCCTCTGGGCTTTTTCTTTTTTTCCAGAGCAGTTGTCCCCTATATCATCTTCCACATACTCTTTAATTAATTTATTTAGTCTGTCTTTTGTTTATTATTCACCACACTAGAATATAAAAGCAACAAAGACAAGGACCTTTGTTTTGCTCACTGCTGTATCTCAAGTGCCTAGCATAGTGCCTATAATAGCAGCTACTTAATCATGAGTAAATGATGAATAAATAAATGCATGAGTAGATGTTAGTATAATTATTTGTCCCCAAGTAGTAAAGATAAATATATGGAACTGGACAAGGAACAAATTTTATATATATATATATATATACACACACACACACACACACACACACATACACACACATACACACATGTACACACACACATATATAAAATATATAATATATATGTTTAATATGTATAACATTTTAAAAACTTGATCTCATATATACTCACATATATATACACTTATATACATACATGTGTGTATGTGACATATGTATATAAATAGGTATATGTGTGCATATATTTTTAGAATGCTGAATATATATTTAGAATATTAAAATAAAAATGTGTGTATATATGTATGGCTGTGTGTATATGTATGTATGGGTGTATATGTATTATTTGCGTACTTCTAAATATGTGTGTGTCTGTATGTATACTGTCCAAAATTGCCTTGTGAAGCAGAGGTGTTGAAGTAATTCCTTGTTATTAGGATGCTGTAAGGATAGTTTGGGAGAGAGACAAAAAATTAATAAAAGACTAAACAGACAATAGAGACACATCGTAGAAATACCAGTGATTTCAGGGACGTTTTAAATAGGGTAGTCAGGAATGGCACCTCTGAGAAGGTGACATTTGAACTTAAGACAAAAGCCTGAGAAGGAGCTAGACTAGGCCTGAGGTCATGGTTGCAGGGGCAGGGGCCAGGTAAGGGAGAGAGGGGCCGGCAGTAAGGTCTCAGATAAGAAGGGCTCAGTTAGATTGGCCAAGTAGGCCATGTTAAGGGGTTTGGATTTAATGCAAATTCAGCGGGACGTCACAGAAAGGCCTGATTAGGATTGTGACCATGTTTGACATTTCTGAAGCCTTGAACAGCAAGTGCAGGAAAATGGAAGAAGTTACTTATAAGATGAGGCGATAAACTACTCTAATCTCATAGAAGCTCCTATGAACAGAGGAGAAAGACAATTCAGTCCCATTGGTGTGTCATTCATAACTTTTCTTTCCCATTAGAATGTCTCAAAAAAAAACAACAACTGTGAAAATAGGTAAAACCAGATTCTTCTTCTTTTTCTTAAATGATCTCATTCTTATTTCCAAATGTCCTAAGCAATGGATGGAAATGTATGCACTGTTCAATTCAATTGAGCTGGAAATTTTACAGTTCTTGTGTAGGTGTCTTATGTAATCAGTCCCCCAAAGCACTGGACCTAGAGCTATTTCTGTACAAGATTTCAGGTACCAGTTGCTGAAATCTGCTGTACTGAAGAGTGAACAAGTGAAAAGCAAATTTGATTCCATATAAGATCAATTTCTTCTAGGCTCTATAAACCTAAATGGTGCCTAACTTTTTAAGTAGAACTCCATGAAGTCTTTACAAGTATATATTAGACACATGCATGTCTCAGACTTGCTTTCTAATAATACAAGCTAAAAAGAGCATGATATCATGTGCCAGGCATCTTTAAAGTGCTTTACAAATATTAGTTATTGAAACCACAGGATACCTTTATCAGGAAGGTACTGTTATAATCACCATTTTACAGAAGAGAAAACTGAGGCCTAAATTCACAGAGTTAGTGGTAGAGCCAGGATTTGAACTTGGGCAAGCTTAACCCTTTGATTGTAAGAAGTAACCCTTAATATTTTATTCATCTTTGTGCCACTTCATGGTGCCTCATATGACAGAATCATTCAGTAAATGTATTGAATCAGTGAATGAATATATTCATTGTATTCATCGTGACCTATTCTTTCAAGTTGTATCAATTCCTTAGCACATAGTGGCAAAAACATGGGTATTAGAGTGAGACAAGCTGGGCAGGGTAATGCTACTCACTATCTCTGGGTTGTGGTAAAATTACTTAACATCTCTAAACATGTTTCCTCTTCTATGTTGTTGGCACAAGGGTAGAAATGCCAGGATTAAGTATGTCCATTAAGTGCTTAGTACAGTGCCTGTGTCACAATGCATACTCAGTCCATTTGAGCTGTTTTTTTTTTTTTGAACTAAAAGGACCTCCTCAAACATATTTATACTTAACATATTCAGGCAGTTTTCAGTTGTGCTTGTTTTATTAACTTCCCTTTAAAATCGCAGCTAAAGATTCAATCATATAATCAGTGATGTTGATTTTTCCCATGACCCACTCTGGCACCTTGCCTTCCGCAGGGCACTCCTTGGGTAGAAGGGCCAGTCCCGGGGGAATGCTTTGGGAGCACAGGTGCTGCAGGCTGCCCGTCTCTCTGCCGCACATGTGATGAACCTGCAGACAGGCCTTCTAGCCCTGCCCGCCTTCTCCCCATCCAGGCCTGCCTTGCCCAAAGGTTACTGTGTATCCCAGTGATGGCTCACAGCATTCTGGGTGACAAACGGGAAACAGAAGACTCAAATTTGGCTCCAGATAACACTTAATGAGACAAATTTACAGAGCTTGCTGGACATCCAGGACCTCTTGGTAATCATAATTACTAATATGTGTCTAATGCTTCTGTGTGCCAGTGGCTGTGCTGAGAGCTTTCCTTTCATTATCTCACTCAGTCCTTTTTTCAACCCTCTGTGAATTTTAAATATTAGTTGTAAACCAGGGGAAAGAATTAAAAGCTGCTACAGTTGACTCCATGTGTGTATTGGGGTGCTGTGATGATAAAAGCAGATTTCTTACCTTTGTTTTGACACATTTCTTTCAAAGCAAGTTGTGCACGTTTGCAGCACCTTTGGGGTCTCTGAGGACCTTCCCTGAAGTGAAGAAATACTTAGCAGAAAAATGAGGCAAAGGTTGTATGGGGAAAGCCAGAAGCTTCATTCTAGTTGACAATTTATTTTTCCCTGGGAGAAGCTAGTAACAGTGAACTCAGTCCAGTTTTGTTGGTGCGTTTGCTTCCTTCTTTGTAAGAAAGCATTATGGTGCTGATTTGCAATGACTTTTTTTTTTTGCTTAATGGGTATTTAAAAGGTTTAACTTTTATCATCTCACATCTCGCAAGTTTGATAATTTCCTTGGAGGAAAGGTCTACACACAACACACAGCACATGCGCGCGCGCACACACACACACACACACACACACACACACACATACACACACACACACGTACACACACACACCTGAGAACTATGCCTGACTTTTACTAATATTTGTTGAATGAATTCAAGACAAGCTGGATGTGAAGGGGAAGCGAGCAATCTGGAACCCATGGGGAGGGGACGGACTGCAGCCCTGAACTGTCTCTGTGTGAGCCTGGGCAATGTGGGTGGCCTGCAGAAGGAGCTGGTGAGCTCAGCCTTGGAGCTCCCATGTGCCTACCCTTGGACTTGGAGAGGGTGAGTGGAGGATCTGGAAGGAGATAAAGGAGCAGAGGGTATGGCTGCTTCCGCCACCTAGGAAGTGAGCCATCAGATCAGCAATAATGTGCATGAGATGCAGCAGTACTCGGGTGCCTAGACAGACCCTCCTGAAGCCATGGCTACTGCCTAACTTCTCCCATCCAAATGTCATGTGAATTTCCCTGTGTCCAGCCCTAACTTGGAATCATCAGGAGCAGGGGATTCTGGAAAAACATAATTCCAATGCAATTGTGTTGACATGGTTAAAAATTACATATGATACTCCACATAAAGGGAGCAGAATGGAAACATAAGGTGGAGGAGGGAAGTGGATGCCTTGCATGGGGAGAGCCCCATTTGACTGGGAGATGGTATATGAGCACAGAGGTCACTGAAGATCAGACTGAGAAAAAGTGAGCAGAGGCTGTTGTTGAGGACCTTAAATACCCTATTGAGCAATTTGCACTTAATCCTGTAAGGCAAGGACAGGCACTGAATATTCTTGAGCCAAGAAGGTACACTATCAGATCTGTGTTTTAGATAGATCAGATCTGGCATTGGATGTCTGAGCACTGGAGCTTAGCATGGGAATAGGTGGGGCAATTAACGAGCATTCTCATCTTATCATCCAGGCAAGAAAATTTACATTCACAGTGCTCTCTTCTGTTTTCACCTGGAAAGGTGACTCAGGTATTCTAAGAGGTTTTTCAGGACTATTCTAGGAATTAAAAATGTTAATGTACATCGCAAGCTAAAGTGATATGACCTATGACTAATGTTTTCAACTGTAATGTCCTTATGACATAGACAACTATTCTTTGAAATTTCTTGATGATTCTGTCTTCAGTATGTGAAGAGGAAGAGACAGTATATATGTAATTGGAATATTGACTGAAAGGAAATTGGTTTATGCAACCATATCAGTATCGTTTGGAAAGGAAGATCCTATAAAAATAAAAATTTCTTATTTCACTTAGCAAAATAATGCTTCTTGGTTTTACTGAGGGGTAATAGGAGTATACCCTTAAGCTTGTCCAAATACCTAACAATTTGTAAATCATCTCCATGTCTGTTATCTCATTTGCTTTGACAGTGGCTCCGCAAGGTCAGTTAGTCTGAATTAGTGTTAAGTGAGAAAACTGAAGCTCAGAGGTTGTGATAAGCATCAAGTGACCACTTAGCCCTTGATGATTCAAGAGCACTCGCTTCAGTTCCTTAGCAGCAGTAGACATCTTTCTATCCATTTCACCCTGTGCACCACGGCCTGAGAATCTTGGGACATGTCTCTGGTTTTCTGTGTACCTGTTCTAAATCTGTGCATAGTTTTTGGACACCATTACCTATAGGTCTCTTTCCATCCAGAGAGCAGGCTCCTTGTGACCCAGATGCTGTAGTTGCAGCCATCTGATTTCTCACCCCTTTACAGGATTTTTACTGCCATCAAAGCACAGAACACCAAATGCTGGGTAAAGAGGAACACCTTCTTTACAAAGCATACCTAATTGGGTACTTTAACATCTCCAGGAGACTCACACATCTCTGAATTAGGTCATTCCATAAATCGTACCTCTCAGCTCTTCTAAACATATATTCCTGAATGTTGAAAAGCCATATCTCCTGGCTTCCTACTTGGCAAAACACAGCAGAACTCATTCACTTGTCTTGACTTATTTAAAACATACACTTAGACCTAGTGCTATATCACCTGAGATTTCAACAGCAAGTGAATACAAAATCAATAATCTCCATTTAGTATGCCCCTGTCATGCTTTATCCTCTAGAATGGATCCCCATGTCCGATGGGGGTGACTGCCTCAGGTTCTGTGCTGTGGAGTGTCTAGGAATTTTGCAGTTATTTATATAGAGACATGACTCGGGAGCAAGAGGAGGTGTACAGAAACCAAGCCTTCCCAGCTGCCTTCAAACAGAGTACTTGTACTGGTTCTTTGAGAATACTAGTTAGGGTGAACAAGGCTAACCCCCTGGCTTTGCGAGTAGGCCTGAGGGGATGTGTCTCATTAAGAGTGAGCCAAACCTCCCTAAAGCTGGCCTTCCAAATTCCAGTATGGTGGACTTCCTACTGGAATATGCTTCTTCTCCTGCTTTAGTTCTCCCACTGAGAACTGGCCTCATTTTGCTCTCCCAGATATATGGGTTTTCTGCTCCCTGTGTTTGCTGCAGTAGGTAGGGATAAGTTTGGGAAAACTGAAGGCTAGTCTTCTAGTAATGTAATAAGGTAAAAAAAGAAAGGCTAAGGAATTTGAGTGCTTTACAAAACTGTCTTACATAATCCTCATACGTAATTTCGTGAGATTCTTTACTGACCCATCCCTAGTAAGGAAACTGAGGTTCAGCATGGTTAGAAAGCTTGTACAACTACTGAGGACTTGCATCCAGGTCTGTGACCCCAAAGCACACTTGCTTAACTGTGCAGAGGCGTGCCCTCTGTACCGTGGCCCCATCCGGTTTGCGTACAGGAACATAAGCATCTAGGAACAGATGTTTAGTCACTACACTGATCTGTCTGATGGTTCCCTAGAAACCCAGCTGGAATGAGTTACACCACTGGTCATACTGCTTTCCTTTCTCCTTTTCGATTTCCTTTCCAGACCAGACAGCAATAGGAGGAGCCTTAATCAATTGATGGCAGTCTTTCCTGTTTTAGTGGCATTTTCATTCCTCAAGTATGCTTTTCTCACTTTGAGGTTTGGGGAAGCAAATTGGGGAACAGTGCTTTCCAAAAGCTGTAGTCTTGTATTTTTGAAAGTGAGGTCTGTGGAGACATGGAAATGCTGCTTTCAAATACCGGAACCACTGGGTTAAATGCCCACGAGTGTCCGGAGGAGAGAGTCGCATCCCTGATAGGGCCCCAGAGACCTCCACAAGGACAAGTAGATGGGAATTCCAGTGGACCAGAGGCCAGCTCCACATAATAAGACACTTCTTATAGTTCGGGCCATCTGAAAACTACATTGGTAATGCATTCACCATCACTAGAGATGTTTAAAGGGGGACTATGCATCCATTTGGCAAAGATGTTCCAGGGAAATTTAAATATTGGAAAAAGAAGTTTGAATCAAAATGACATTTGAAGGCCTTTCCGGCTTTGAGATTCTGTCTCCCATTCACTTAGAAACTTCATACTGGGAATAAAGGTTTCCCCTTGTTATAATTAACACCAACTAGTGATGTCGCCTCCTCCCTCCCCTCTGTGCTTTCCCTGCCTGAACAACTACTCGATTTAGGAAGGGGACTTAGGATGAGGAAGGATGTGGCTCCTTCCCCGCTTGGCAGCACTCCGGGTCAGAATGGGAGACTTGTGTCTGGGCCTGGCACGGATCCCCGGGCGCTTACGGCCCAGCCGGGCCTGTGACTAGAGCGAGTGGGAGGCGCACATCCGTGGGGGAAGACCTCCCACTGGCTGCCAGCTCTGCGTTGTTTTTTTTTTTTTTTTTTGATTTACTAATGAATGCAGTCTTGCCCGGAGCAGACCTCTTGGAGGAACGGAGACACACCCTGAAACAAGTCTGAGTCAGACCAGACAAGCATCCCCTAAAAATATTCCCTCTGCCCTTGGCAGCATATGAGAAAGCATCTCTGAGAGCAGTTTCTTCTTGCCATTTCAAAGGAGAGCTGTTTGCAGGCCAGGATGTCAGAAGTGTAAAGCTCCTTTTGTTCCAGTTTCTTTTCTCCTTTTTTTTTTAATTGACTTACTACCAATCTGAAAGCTGTGCCATTCAAAAATGATAATCCTTTGATTTAATGTCAGAATTAAGACACTTCCCAGTTCTTGAAGGAGTCAGTGTTACAATGACAGGAAATGTCCAGCAGTTGAATAAATGTCTAGTTTTGATTTGAAAGAATAAAAAGAAAGTCACCCAAACTGGCAGCGGGTCATACTGACCAGTGCTGCAGGTAGGAATGGACAGCTTTTTGATTAAATAAGGTTGATCTTTCCCCTCACAATTTAAAAAGACTTTACCAATCTTCAACTGAGTTCACCTTTTTTTAAAATGAAATATTTTAGCTAAGTCTGCTTTGCTCAAAACTATCATGTTTGACTATATCAAACTGTGCAATCTTGTGCATTATAGGGATGCTTCAGGAACTCACAGTTACCTGGTCAGGTCAACCCCACTGTCCTCCAGAAATAAACATGTTAAATACTTCATAGCTGCATGGACGCCTTTAGGGATCTGGTCCCACACTGCCTGAAGGTAGTGTGGCCAAGATTTCCCATGTGCATCATAAATCTCCACAAAGAGACAGCAGCTTCAGCTTCTCTGGCAGCTTGCTCATTGCTCCTGGGCCCAGGGAGCTGTCTTCCTTTAACAACACAGGATCATTGCTTGTTTAGACATGACTCTTTCCTGGGATATAAGTGGTGCTATTTTTAGGGGACAGTTGTATATCCTAGTTTTTTAGCCCTGGGAGGCAGTATGTCTTCATCATAGGAAGTCTTGAACTGGAAATCAAAAGCAGTCTTTCCACATTTTCACTAGGAAGCCATTGAGCTCATTGAAAGTCAGAGATAGGGACCGGCAAGGGAGGAAGAGAGGTAGGGAGAAGGGTTGGAGGAGGTAGGAACCCCTTCCTGGGCTCCTGTTTCCCCAGCAGTATCCTAGGTAACATTATTTGACTAAGGAGGCCCTGACTGCCTAGAGGTCATCTTGACAGGAAGACAGAAAAGGGGAGAATTAAGAGCAAGTAAGTGGAGAACAGGGCTTAGGAAAATAAGTCCTCTATTTTTACGTGGGACACAGAAAATCTGTTGCAACAAGCCTGTGTTGCAAATATAAGAAACTTGGTCTGTATTGCATACTGCAGAACATTTGGATTTCCTCTATTTGTCTCATTTCTATTTGCTAAGACCTGACTAGAAACATGAATCATAGGCATGAGGAAGCTTAGAGATTTCCAGGTTCAGTTCACTCATTTCACACATAACAACCCTGAGGCCCTTGTTCAGACTTACACAGAGCTTTGAACTCAAGTTTCCTGCTGCCTCCTTGGACAATTCTCTTTTGAATACATTGCCCATTCAGTTTATTTAGCAATTATGAGTCTTTAGAGAAAGGCTAGAATCAAGCTAGATTCTTCGAGTTGATTGATTTCTAAACAGTAGAGGTTGGTGACCAGAAACACATGCTGGGAGGATTTGATTTATAATACACACACACACAGACACACACACACACACACGTGTACTTAGGTTTGGAAGGTTTACTTCTCCAAGGAACACTGTGTTAAGCTTATAACTCAGTCTCAGTTCCTCACCAGGTCTACCCACCTTTACATTTCTTATCACAGTATTTCTTGAGGTAAAACCTTAACTTTCTGAAAAGCCACAATGATAGTTACTTTCTGGGTTATAGAGCATTATGAAAAGATAAGGTTTTGTTTCCTAGTTACTAATTTTTAAGGAGGTTTGCCACGAACAGTAAGATTCATCTAACCTAGATTAGAGCTCTGATTATTTCCAGCAACCAGCTGACCTTGGGTAAATCACGCTATCTTTGTGCTTCTTTTTTTCTCGTTAAGTGAAGTGGTCGGCCCAAGGCCTTCCGCAAGTCTTCTGTGATCAGGGATCCTATTGTAACTGCTTTAATAGTATATTTTTCCATAGTGTATTCCATACCACACAACTGTTTATAGAGAGTATCTTAAGATATTATACCTTTAATTAGTAATTCAAGGCCATGATTTTGAACATCAATTATTTTATTTTGTGCATAATGATGTCCCTAGGACCTATTAAATATGTAAGTCTTTAACATTAAATGGCCCCAAGCCTCCATACCAGCTTTTGGGATTTTTTTTTTTTTTTTTTTAGTTTTCTTGTTTGCTTTTAATATCTCAACTTTCTCACTGCCAACAACATGCCTACTTATAAAAAAGTATTTTGTCTTTCATTCAGATTTGATACTCTTCTCTGCTTTGACGTAAGGACTTAGATAACCAACGTTAAAATGAGGAGCTGAGGGACTGGAATTTAGGTGAAGTTGATTAGCTTTTTAAAAGTTGATGCAGAGTTCATTCTGGTTGCTGTTGAGAATATTTGTTTACCTAGTTGTTGGCTACTTGGTATTAGCTTGGTAATTGACACTGTCTACTAATTCAGTTACCTGTTGAGGTATAGCTGTATGCCTTTGATTCTGTTTTGCTTTCCTCCTCTTTTAGATGTTGTACTTCTTAGCCACTAGATCACTTTAGATTTTTATGGTGGTCTTCTGCGATGCTAGAGACTCTATGGGTTTTTTTTTTTATTAATACTAAAATCACCAGAAGCCTAAGTGTGGTATGAAAAGAGAAAATTTTTGAAAATAAAATGTCCTCAATAGGGTAATGGTCAAACACCGTGGTATAACTACATAATGGGACTGCATTTAGATATTAAAAGGAATGAGTATAATTGCATGAATTGATCTGAAAAAATGTGAATGATATATTATGAATGAAAGAAGCAATTTGTAGACCAATACATAGTTTAATTTTCTGAAAAAGAAGAATGAATAAAAATGTTATATATGCAAAAATGAAAAAATCTGAATTACTAGTTACCTGTGGTTATTGAAAGTGGGTTACCTGAATGCCAAAAAAGGAAAAGGGAACTTAATGTTTTCACTCCTACCTAATGTAATTTTTTTAAAGGGGGATAAGGAGAGTCCCATCCCCCAACATTTTATTATGAAGATTTAAAAGCATACAGAAAAGTTGAAAATATGTTACAGTGAAACCCCCATATAACTACCTCCTAGATTCTACTGTTAACATTATATAGCTGCTTTATCATGTATCTCTCCATCTATGTATTGGAAGATTTTTATGTTTTTAAGTCTTTCAGTATTTTCAGACTTATTTAAGGAATTGACCTGGAGTCTCTTGCTAAGTGAAACTTGAAAACTATCCCCGAGGCCCATAGCACCATATTTACAGATTTTACTGATGTGGACAGAAAGAAACAAACACTGATAGAGGGTCTGTTAGACACCTTTACCTTAGGTAGCTCAGATACTTTTTTTCTCATTTTATTTTTGTTATTAATGTTGGAAGAGGAGGCAATGAACTTGTCTGTTAGGATCTGGCAACTTACTTGAACTTCCTAGGCATCCTGTGACTTCTCCTGCATGTACTACCACACATGGACTCTGTGCTGTGCCTTTCCGTGTAGGCAACTGGGCAAGCCCTGTACGCTCTTATAGCCTTATTTAGCTTCCTTTTCCAGGATATTACACTATAAAATATTTCTGGAAATTATCAGGTTTTGAGAATACACACAAATTATTTGTGTTTCTGATAAGCCACTGCTTGATTTCAGGGTTTTGAGTGGCAGATACCATCAGACATTTGGGATAGACCCTATTTTGTTTCAGTCCTGCATATTCTCATTTGAAGGTGAGTTATTCAGCTGAGGATGGGCTGTGGTTAGCAGAAAGCCAATTATATTGAAAAACAATGATTTGGGGTACTTAGTTATAAATATCAAAATGTGAAATATGAATAAATATAAACTAGAAGATTCTAGAAAATTTTATTCTGCATAATGTATTTCAACATCTGGAATATGCCTCCCTTATTGGTGAACATATGCCTTCCCCCATCTCTCCAGAAAAAGAGTCAAATACATGTAAGATCCCATTATTTCTCCCTGGCTTATCATTCTGGGCCTATTTCCTATAAATCCATGCCTGCTCCTCTGCAGATTACACTCTAGTTTTACCATGTATCTTGTTTTCCTCTAAATGGCTCATGCACGTTTCAGCTTTCAGAACTTTGCTCAACCTATTTTCTTTTTGAATTCCTTTTCCTCTTCCCTCCTCTGCTCTCACCCCTGTGGTCTCTGTGGTCCCCACGTACCAACACAGACACTCACATCTACTACCTCTGCATCTCTACCTGTTTAGATGGATCTTCTCTATGAAACACCTCTAATCCTAATAGCTAGAAGGAATCACTTCTAACTTAGCCTTTATTTATACTTTATTACTGAGACTCTTGCCTGTCAATCTATGGTTTGTGGAGTGGCACCAATAGCAGCCACCAGGGGTCGTCTAAAAATACATCCTTGAGTCCTGTCCTAGACTTACTGAATCAGCATCTCCATTTTACCAAGATCTCCAGATCATCCTTATACACGTTACTATTTGAGAAGCACTGTCTTAAAACAGATATCCAACTTGCATTTCACTTGATTGCTTTTGTGTCAGTGGACTCAGTTTGACCGTGTCTTGTGATCAGACACTGTGTCCTCATCTTTCATCTGCAGGGCATGATGGCAGGCTTTGCACACAGTATACAGCCTTCAGTGTGTATTGTTGAATGAAAGCATCTGCTTTCAATGAGAAGGGGTACGTGAGGGAAATGTATGAATGCATGGTACTTTCATGATTCTTGTCAGCAAGATATCTTTCAAATTTCTCATTCCTGTCCCTGCTGTGATTGGGTTTTATAGACTCTTGTACAAAAGGGCTTATACCATTATCAAATCCGTTCTCTCCTCTCACTTCTTTGAGAAGAGCCATGATATTCTGCCATGTCTGAGCTTTAGGAGCTCATGTGATTTCACTGTCCAAGGGATTATAATCAAGGTGCAGGAAAACACTGTGTAATGAAGTCTTATTAACAGGGCTATATCTATACAGCTGGCATAATTGTGTATTTGAAGAATTGGAAGCCTTGTCACAAGGGTAGAGTAAGGTCCAGAATCAGACTTTGGTACATTTGATCAGGAAAACAACATTGCTTTAGTTGATTGTATATGCTTTCACAAAACTCGGAAAGTGAGGCACTTCATAATTTCAAAAGGGCTTTCCTGTATCTTCTTAGAGTTTTTCTTCAGGTTTTCTCCCAATGTCCCCATCTTTTCCACTTTCCCAGCATTATTGTTTTTCCTATTGTGTTACTCTGTCTCCTCTCCTAGTCTCTATGTCATTGTTTTATAGTTTTCTCATTCATTCCATTAATTATTCCCTTATCATAACTTCTGTATCGTATAACTCTGAGGCTGTCCCCAATCCTTCACAAAAATGTTGAGTACAATTAGCAAAATCATAATAAATACAAATAAATAAAACAAACATATAAAATAAAAGTAAATAATGAAATAAAATGATACATAAACATAATAATAAAATAAATGTAAATGATATCAGTATAAATAAAATTACCAGATGATTATTTGATCTGTATTAGAACAAGCCCAGTGAGCAATCACTATTATTTTCCTGTTATTAAAAAGCAAATAAATATGTAATGCCTGTT
Organism: Manis pentadactyla; assembly: GCF_030020395.1. Classification (NCBI taxonomy): domain Eukaryota; kingdom Metazoa; phylum Chordata; class Mammalia; order Pholidota; family Manidae; genus Manis; species Manis pentadactyla. Next base: position 119,816,897 of record NC_080019.1, read on the forward strand.
TCATCCATTTATTTTAGTTTGTTAAGATTATGAAATTGATTTCTTTCTACTTGTATTCATTAATTTATTTGGAAGATATTTTCTGGTTTTGTACTCTCCATGTGGCAATGTAGTACATGCAAAAGTGAACTGTAAAACAAAACAAAACTTGTTTTGCCTTCAAGCCTTTAAGGTGCTCACGGTGAAATAGAAGAGATGAAACATGTACAGGAAAAACCATGTCGCAAGGTAAAGGGGATAGATGCTAACAACCCTGTGTCAAACAGCCAGAGAGCTTTTGCTTAGAGAAATCCAGGAGGTATTGGATATGCAGAAATGTTAGGAAGTTTATTAGCACATTGAAGACTAGTTTCTATGAATTCTGAGTACTGAAATTCACATTCATAGTCTCACTATCTTTCTCTTTACCTTTTTCTATCTCAGTATTTCTCTCCCTTCCTTCATTCTTCCTTTTCCCAAGGTCTCTCTTTTTTTTTTTTACTTTCTTCCCTTTTGTCCTCCTATTCCTAGTCTTTGGTGGGTCCGTGTTTGTATGATGCTCATTCTGAGACTAAAAGCCTCAAAATGCACAGAATTCTCTTTTTGGAAATTATTTTACAAACTCTTTTTATGAGCCTATCTGTAGGAAAATTTGTTCCTCTCTTGGATATAGAATTGCCATTTATTTTTTTCATAGATACCAATACTTACTATTTTAAAATTTATTTTTCCTTTTCTTCCAGAAATTTATTTGCCCCTTTCTTTAGTTTTTCTGCCACTTTGTAATAATGAGAATTAGTCTTTTCTCTCATGTGTGTATATGTTTTAGCTTTTTCCCCTTAAAATTTATTTTAGTGAAAGTTATAGATGGTAAAGAATAGAAGGTATTGGGAAAATATAATTAAAAACAAAATCTCTCACCCAGAAGTCCTCTCCCCAAAGGTAAGAGAGAAAGAAAATACTTAACCCAGTAGCTCATTGCACATATTTTCAGAATAAATAATAGCTTGTCCTCAAGTAAGAGGACTTGGTAGCATGATTTGCCACACAAAGTTCATCCTGACTTGATTTGATAATTGGAGTAACCATCTATGTTAGTTAATTGGCTTTATACAAAGGAAAAACTTCTCATACCACTATTTTTTAAAATTACCTTTTATTGTGGTTAGAACAGTTCATGTAAGATCAATACTCTTCACAAATTTAGAAGTCTACTTTATTGCTAACTATAGGTATAATGTTGTACAGCAGATCTCAAAGAGAAAGAGAAAAATCTCTTCATCTTTCTTAACTGAAAGTTTATACCTATTGATAAGGAACTTCCATTTCCTCTTTGCCTAGCCCCTGGCAACCACCATTCTACTTTCTGATTCTGTGATTTGATAGTTTTTCATAACTCATATAAGTGGAATCATGAAGTATTTGTCTTCCTGCAATTAGGTTATCTCACTTAGAATAATATCTTCGAAGTTCATTGATGTTCTCACACATTGCAGAATTTCCTTTGGTTTTAAGTCTAAATAGTATTACATTGTATATATATGCATTTTATCCATTCATCTATGGGTGGACACTTAGGTTTTCTCCACATTTTGGCTATTTTGAATAGTGCTGCAATGAATATGGGTGTGAAGATATCTCTGAGATCCTGATTTCATTTTTTCAGAAGAATACCCAGAAGTGGGATTTGCTGGATGTGGCCGGAAGTAGCTTTGCAACTTGAGTCAAGACCCCCTACCAAAGTCAGTTTCCTGTTAGACTCCTGCCTTCCCCTAGAAACTGAGAAATAGCATCTTTATCTTGATGTTTGTATTTCCAAGAGATGGCTGCCAGTCTTTGAGAAAGACATTATTAGTTCATAAAGCTGACAAGAGACTTAATCTACTCTTGAAAAAGTTTTGTATACTCAAAGAGAGGAGAAAGTACCTAACGATTACTAGCTTTCTAAAGTAAATGCTGTGACAAATAGAGGGGAACGGAAATCTCTTTATTTTCAACAAGGACAATGAAACCACTTATTTTTAATTTGTATTTGTTCTTATAGAGACTAGGACAAATTTTAGTATGTTTAGCTAATGTGGCTCAGAATTAAAGTCTTATTTTTTTTTTTTGCATTTGTGATCAACCAGCAATTCAAATAAGGCTTGTCTTTAGTCTTATGTAACCACAATATGTACTTCATGATGGTATCTGATTTGAAAATTGTTCCTCCAGGAGGAGCGGTGGGGGTGTCCCCTGCTCTGGGCAAGGTTCACTCTGAATTGGGTGAGACCTAATAAAGACCTAATAAAGTTGGGGCTGTTAAAAGGGGATCATACCATGTTAATTCTCACGGCAGTAGGTCTCAGTCTCTCCTGGTTCTCCCTCTAGGCTTCCCTCCTCCGCTTGCACCACCCTCCTACTCAGCTTTCCACTCCTCCCATTCTCTCCCATTCTCCCAGTCCCTAGTAGGAGTTCTGCATGCAGGTCTCTATGGTGACTGGCAGATGCCCGACCAATTACGTAACAAGAACTGAGGAAAGGAGAGAATGGTTTCCTCTCCACCCCTCCCCTGAGCTTGTACTCCCATGACTGACTAGCGTCTGTGTCCCTGGTAAAATCCCACAGATATGCAAACAGGCTCTTTCATGTCTACAGTGAATGATATCCCTGGCCAGAAATTTCCATTTTCTCTACAAAAATTTATTAGCATTTTTTACCTTTTATTTTTATCATGGTAAAAATATATATAAAATTTTAACCACCTGTAAGTATACAATTAATTCTGTGACATTAAGTATATTCACACTGTTGTGTACCTGTCACCACCATCCATCTCCAGCACCTTTTCATCTTCCAAAGTTTCAACAGAAACTGTACCCTTAAAACACTAACTCCCTATCCCCTCCACCCACCAGCCCCTGGCAACCCCAATCATTAACATATTAACATACCCATTAAAACTGCAGTGAAATTTCAATATTCTGCCTAAACTGTAAGTAGAGTTCTGTTTGCCCAGGATTTGAAACACAAAGGTGTTTTCTTGGGAAGCTGGGAAAAATAACTTTAAAACCTTTGAATGTGGTGCCCCCATTTATACCAGTGATGCTATACTAATTCCACAGAATCTCAGAAAGGCCTCATTGGTGCCACTCCATTCCTTTCAAAGTAATGGAAACCGCCTTTCAAGTGAAATACTTGTTGCTTATAACTCAAGGATTTTGCTAATGTAGATTGGCATTTTCCATAACCTTTGTTCCAGTGAATCTTGATCTTTCTTAATTGATCTTTTGGGTTATTTTGTGAAACACAGCAAACTAAATACTGAACACTTCTTTCATTTGTTTCATTGATAGCCGGCCATGAATACTGTGGAGAATGATGTAAGAATCAGGGCTGCAGTCAGAGCACCTTATGTAAAGCCAAGCTCTGCTGCTTGATTGCTGCAATAGCTTGAGTGAGACAGTTCACCTTTTTGCATCTGATTTTTTCATCTGTAAAACAGGAAAATTATATTCCTTTCTGAATAAGTGTTGTGAATAGCAAATAAAATAAGACATGAAAAGAAGCATTGTGTATACAGTCAAAACATGCATTATTTTAGTTGTGTAAGATGCCTAGCATATAGTGGGGATTTGGAAGATATTTGTTGAATGAATGAATAGGTAATGTGCATAAAGTTAAATTTCCTAGGCTTCTCTCCTCTCTACACATGTTCTTAGCTTGGCTTATAACCTGTCCACTCTGCTTTCTTCTGCTCCCTCCTCACACCCCTCTCTTCTGACTCAAATCATACTTCAGATTTAAAATTTTCAGTTTAGGGTTTGGTGAGTGAAATGAAGGGTCCAAAGGAATGTTACATCCTTCCTTCAGGTTTTCCTTTCTAAGTCTACATGTTTCCTTAAGCTTTTGAGGGTTCAGAACTGACAGAAATACAGTCATTTGCTAGAACATATACACTTAGAAAGAAGGGAATTTTCTTTTAGCCCGGTAGCAGCATGCTAAGGGATTTTACACTGGCCCCAAAACAATGAGCCACAATAATGTTGAAGCAGATGCTCTACATCCAAATTAAACAATATTCTACGGCTAGTTCCCTTATAAGGGTGCTTGGGCAGGAGTTCACTGGGTCTCTCTGTTTAGCACCATCATGCACAAGATAAGTACAAATTAATTATATATATAATTATGCATACATTGCATACATGTATAAAATATATACATTTGTATGTATGCATGTATTCATTAAGCTGACTTAAAAACCAATACTTTGAATGAAAGTCTTTCTATCCACTGATGCTTGAAAAACAATATATTGCATGTATATATATGTATGTATACATATGTGTGTGTGCGTGTGTGTGTGTATATATATATATATAAATATATATATATATGGCATAATTGAATCTTATGGTGACAGAGCAGACAAGCCCAGGGTATGCTTGTAAATTGTCTAACAGATTTTCATGAGAACATGATTTAAAGATTATCTGGAGAAAGTAATGAGTGTTGAGAGACCAGAGGTGTGGAAAACAAATGAAAAGAGTGGCAATATTTTCCGAGACCGAGGAACAGCCTGTAGAATCACTCTGTTCAGAAGGCTGCAATCAAGCAGACCAGGGCACTGAGCTCTTTCTGTGTGCCAGGCTGCATGTTACGTGCTGCCAGACAAGCCTTCATCTGTGGTAGACCCTATTCTGAAGGGCCTTAAGAGAAAAGACATACACACTTAATTGTCCTGCAAGGTAGAGAATTACATTACTGCAACCATCAGGGAAAGCAGTGGGGAGAAGGCTGCATTCCATTTGGCTAAGACAGGCAGGGAGGTTTCATGAAGGAAATTATTCTGGAAATAGATCTTTTAGGAGGGACAGTGAACTACATGTGAGGAGGGGTGTACAGGGCATTCCAGGAAGAAGGGATGACTAAAAGGGAAGGGAGACATGGAGCTGATTTGTACACAAACCATCCGTTTGTGTACCTGTGATTGGAACCTGGGTTATACGGGGAATATCATGGCAAAGGGTCAGATAGAGTTTTGCCACCAGATCCTGGAGGATTGAGAATCTCATAAGAAGGACGAAGGACATTGGGGAAAGAGATTTAAGATGTGCTGTGTTGGAAATTGATTTGGTGCTTGTCATCAGTCAGCCTTTATAGGTATCCTCATGGCACCCAATACTTACCTAAGGCTCTTACAGCCTTCTTGTTTGTGATAGGGTAAACATTTCTTCTCTTGGCTTTGGAGAACAGGTTTTTGTCTGTTTTCGAGCATTAGTGGATAGAAAGAATATTCATATGCATAGAACTACTGGTTTTTAGGTCAGCCTAATGAATATACACATTTTCTCATCTTTCCCTTTCTCAGATAAGAGCACACCAATTAAAAATAACAGCACTTTAAATTTTTGTAGCATATATTAAGGTCACAAAGGTGAAAGTCCTATGTGCTGATACCTTTTATAATAAGAGAAATTCGAGTCTATCTCTGTTTTCTGACTCTTTCTCTATGGTGTCTTATGTTCTGATTTGACAACAGTCTTTAAGCATCCAAAATATTAGGAGTGAAATCATAATCAATTCCAATTAGCTGTACTGGCCGAGCATAGCATTACCATACTTAAATTCACCAGCGTGTCTTATGTGTCATTTTAGCTCGTCATTTTGCTATTGTTTCTCCATCAGCTTGCCACAGGGATGGCTTAGTAAACTAGAAAATTAACTTGAACTTTCCACTTTTTTCCCTATTTGAGAATTCATAATCCTTATCTTGCTAGGAGTTTTTTTTTTCTTTTCTTTTCTTTTTTAAAAATCTATTATGCCTTAATGGAAAATTTATAGGGATTTCTCAAACTTTGGTCTATTGCTAGATGCCTTATACAAATGAAACCCTTTTTTCTCTGAAAGAACTTTAGTCAGCATCTCTAAACCGTACCAAGGATTCTAATGCTTGAGATATTTTTAAAAAGTATTCCTAAAGTCAGTTAAGTTTGAGGAACACTGTAAATTATTTCTAAGTAATTTAGTTTCACAGTATTCATTATTAGCATTCTGAGGCCTTTAGAAATCCTGTAGAGAAAGATAACTTTTTAACCTATTTTTTAGCATAATATTAATAATCTAATGTTACTGTAAAATGAGGCCATAATACCAAAATGTAATTTCTTGAAATCATTCTGTGTAAGCCCACACTGGATAATATGGATCAATATGTGGTCTTTGGCAGGGGTCATATATTAATCCAAGAATGAAATAAATCTATCAAGAACCTTGAATTTAGTAGGTGTAGTAGGACTATGTATTAAACTCATTCTCTGTCTACCTACAAGGATTTATGTGATTTTTTTGTACCTTGGCGATCCTTTAAAACTCTGTGTCAACAGAGCTACTCCATCTGATATTATATTCCTGAATCTGAAGAAATACTAAAGGAGACTGAAATAATAGGGCATTAATTTGGACTGCTGAATGCCAATCTTGCTGACCCTGCGTGGTTATTGTAGAGTGAGATTAATTATGCAGATGTGGTACCCTAGACTTTGGAGTTGAAGTGCCCTGTTGTAATTCACTGCAGAATCATTCACATAGCCAACATATCAATATGATTATTACTCCACAAGGTTTTATCCACCGCTAGACAATTACAGAACCACTTACCAGCATCTCTCATTGACTTCTTATTTAAAATTCCCAGGGCCACCTCAAGCATTTGGGTCTTTTTGTTAGAGACAGCTACAGATCAATGACATGAAGTAACATGGGATTTTTGTTAGGACATGATGAATGCTGAGACCATCTGCTAAGCAGAAGATAAACATTCAGATTCCAGGAGAAAATAGTGCTTTGGGGCCCCATGTCTGTAACAGAAATGTTTAAAGTAATAACAAGTGTGGAAGGGAAGCATTTAGTTGAAAGATTGTGAGATTTGGTGTCCACTTACCTGAGTTTGAATACGGACTGGTTTCACCATTAAATATCTGTAGAACTTTGGGGAAATCACTACTTTTTCTGGAAAATGGGATTGATATTAAATACCAAACTCCTAGTGGTCTTCAGAGGTTTAAATGAATATATATGTGTGGAAACAACTTTCTGAATGGCAAAATGTTTTAAAAAATTTTTTGTGTGCTGATGAGAAAGACTCCCATTCTGGAACTGGCAGCACTGGTGTAATCAACATGCTTTTTATGGTTCCATCACTTGAGTAATGCCCTATTAGCTCCTATAATCTCTGGTACTGCTACCTAGGGCAGCATGGGGTAACCATGCACCGATATGATTAGCAGTTCCGAGGAGTCCTTGAAATGATGTGCAGAATACAATTTCTCTTTCTAATAGCCGTTCGTAGTCAATGATTTTAGGGACTTCATAAACAAGATAATATTCATCTGATTAGACATTGTCAGCAAGCTTTCCATCCTGTTTGATGCTCAGTGGTAAAAAGCAAGAGTTGTTTTATTTTAATTTGCCCTAAATGCCTTTTTTCCTGGGCATGGCTGTGTTTCAGAGTATTATTGTCTTCACAATCTAGTTGTAATGCCATCTTTTTCGAGGGATCTCCCCCAACCTCACACCTCCCCCCCCGCTATTAAAATGCAAGTAATTCCTTCCTCAGAGCATGTTACTTTGACTGATTTGTACACTTAATAATATCATGAGCAAACACAGCTAACTGCTTTACACAGTTGGAGGAATAATTCTTCTAGGCATTTTATATATGTTAACTTGTATAACTCTGTCAACAATGAAGTAGGTACTGATATTCTCCCCATTTTACAGTTGAGGAAACTAAGGCACAGACAGATTAAGTGAATTGCCCAATATTTTACAGGTACTAAGTGGCAGAGCCAGGGATTAGAATATTTAACCAAAACAATAGGCTATTAACCACAAGATTATAATTAGCAATACACATATTGGAGATCCCTACAAGGTTATGAATTCCTGGATGTCTGGAGCACGTTAAAATGTTTCATTCTTCAGCACCAGCACAGAGGGTCCACATACTAGGTGTTCAGTTACCATTTATTAACTTTGCATTAGGAAAGCTAATGGTGCAGTCACAAAATGCCCCACTTGTACTCTGTCAATATTTTTTAGTGTATGTTCTCCCCTCCTGTTCATTTTCCTTGTCAATGCATCTTAAAACCTCATATTAAGCCCTGCTTGAGTACCTTTCTGTGAAAGCACTTTTTTTCCTAAGTAGCTGTATAATAAAGATAAGGTGTACTTGTTGAAAGTAGGGTCGCTTTTGTCTTTAGTGGTTTATGGATCAGTAGATAATAGCACTATTAAATTTTATCTCATTCTCATTCTGATAGAAGTGGGATTACATGGTCTTACTTTATTTGCAATAAAATCCCCAAATGTCAAATACATATGTAAAGACCTGTGGTTAGAGCCCCCAACCCTTTTCTCCATCCATAGTGATCTGGTGGACTGAGGGTACCTCCCAGACTATGGGACTGGTGGGTGCACATTGCCATCTGCCAGGTTGATCCTGGTGTCCAAAAAAATCACTGAAAGGAGCCACAGAATTTTCTCAGCAGGGACACAGATTCACACAGACTTCCTCAGTGTTAGTTCATAAGGGGATTTTCTTTAACACTTTAGGTACAGAGGAATGATGTTTCCTTTAAGTCTCTCCAGTTTGGGCTTATGTAGGTTCTCAGAGAGACTTGGAATATTCTCTTTGCATTTCCAGGACGAGATTGGAGATGGGGCTGGGGAGAATGACTAATGGACTGTGTTCTCCAGTAGAAAGAATGCTTGGAGGTAGGGCTGTCCTGAAGCCCCTGTGCTTTCTCACAACTGGCACAGTGTTGGCCTGGCACGTGGCAAGTGTTTTGTGAAAATTAGAATTTAACTTTGACATTAACTCTTAATTAAACTAGTTGTTGAAATTGTGACATCAGGAAAATGAGGTGCACAGGCAAGGCTATTTAGCTAATTAATGTGGGAGTCAGGCTAGGACCCTACCTGCTTGTCTGTGTAATTGAGAATGAGGAGCCCCTGGGGACTGCAGGGTCTGTGAGAGGAACTGAAGCTACTGAAGCTTCCCATTCCCTGAACACAAGGGCAGGTGAAACTCTGGCCTGATGGATGATCTCTGGCAAGCCAGCCATTTTTTTTTACAGAAGCAGGGGGTGGTAGGGCTGACATGGAGGAAGGGCTCTTCTGAAAGGACTAGTGGTTGTGTTGTGAGACCAAGAATGGCTTAGAGTCAGTCATTCAAGTCTACTTTCTGAAGACAGATTCACTTTTTAGGCAGTGGATTTTGGTGAGAGTCACAGAACTTACAGTGTCATCTGTTTAGATCTATACCTGGAGGAGATTTCATCCTCTGGATGGCGTTGAGCTTTGCTAAAGAAACTAGTGTGCATGTGAGTATGTTTGCAAAATAAAAACAAACCTCATGTTTGCATCACACTTCACCATCATGGAGCTTTGTCATAAATATACTTAATCGGATCTTTATAGTAATGCTTAAGTAAATATTTGTTACCCTGTTTTACTGATAAGGATACCAGGGTACACAGATGTTAAGTACACTATCCAAGAGCACACAGTTAAAAAGCAACCAACAGCAAGCTAGCTCAGAGGCTGACTGTGCTTAGGGAGATGTTCTTTCTACCACCCAGCAGTTGCCCTATATTTATACATGTTTATTGTGTAACAGCTTTGGACTATATCCTGTGGACATGAACTTGGAGTCTTGGTCCTCCAAGGGAGGTGAAAAAAAGAAAGAAACCTAAATAAACCAGATAAGAACATAAATTCCTCAGGGCTCTGAGGGAGGTTAGGGCACCTGCCCAGAATATTTAGAAAAGCTGTAGTTTTACTTCTGGCCAGAGGCAAGATAACAGAGAATCAGGAAAGGCTGCAGAGGCAAGGTGAAGCTGTGGGAAAGTTCAGATTAATTTTCTTTCCCTGGTAGCCAATTTGGTCTCAAGTGGAGTTGGATGATTTTGAAAAGCATCTGCGTCTTACGGGTTGAGGATTAATCTGGGAATTAGGGCTTGCACACTCTCGTTTCCCTAATTAGGGCTTTCACATTCTCTGTCAGGATTTCCAGCAGACTTCTAAGAGGTATGATGCATAAAAAAGGGGTTCATGATCAAAAACTTTGGTTAATGCTATGTTCAAACAAGTCAACCATAATATTTACTGGGTAGATTATCAGAACCTTTAAAATGCTTATTATGTATTGTGAATCTCCGAGAAAGAAACATATGACTTATTACTTTTCAAAATCACTTAGCCACATGGTCCTTTGGCAGAATGCCCACTATAGGATATGCTGGTTTTCATCACCTCTTTGCTGTGATTGTATTGTATGGGACCAATGAGTTGTTCTTTTCTCTGCTTTTTTTCTCCTTTTTATTTTGTGTTTATAAGTCTGATTTTGCTCCCAAACTGTGAGATCTATAATTATAACTGTGGGTTTGTTTTTGTATACAGCAGTTTCTACTAAAGTGTCTGAAATAGGGGCTCAATAAATAAATAAATTCTTGATCTGAACAAAATTTGATTCTGTAGATACAGCTGATGGGGTGTACAGTCTTTATGGAGAAATCTCTGAAAACTTGGCCAGAGTATAGTTACCTGTGGTCTCTGTAACTGTGTAGATGGTATCTTTCTCTTGAGATCCTCACAGACAGGATCATGTTCTTCAAGGCATTCCTTTGAATGAGAGAACTATTAGTGGCAAAGCTGTAAGATGAAATTTAAAAGACACAAACCTCCAATGGCTAGGAAGCTTTTCTGTGCTGGGAAAAGTAATGACCTTCCTAACCAGGAGGTGACTAGAACTTGGTCTGTAAAGTGATATGACTGTTTTGTGTGTGTGATGGTTATACTTTTACCAAGTCCCGACCTTAACTTCAGATGGCATGAGCTTTCCCCAGCGAACGGCTCCCTCTCTATGCTCTCATGTGCAGGTCATGAAATGCTTGTGCGGCAGTGCTGTCCCCTGGGCTCTGGGTGTTTATGTCTCAGGACTGCAAGCTCCATGAAGAAAACCGATTTCCTTTCCTCCTCTTCCCTCAGACTGTGTCCAGATCTTGATAAATGTTTATTGAGTGAATTAGGAAGAACGCTAGTTGTATTCATTTGTAAGTACTCTCTGCCCAGTCTTGAAGCTCTCTGACATGACTGTCACATTCTGTGTTGTATTTTAAGCTGCTTTCTGGATTTAAAAGGTTATAGTGTTATCCTGTGCCTTTTTCAAACCTTTCCCTGTTGTTTTAAACCATTCTTTAACTTCAGTCAAGCAAAAGTTTTGCCATTATTTTTTATATATGAACATATTAACAGTGAAGCACATAAATATTAAGTGTACAAATTGATGATTTTTTACAAATGCGTTGTCATGTAACCATCAACGAAGAAACAGAATGTTACCAGACCACAGAAGTGTCATTCTGCCTCTCCCTGTCAATATCCCCGAAGGTAATCCAGGTTCTGATTTGAAGAAAGCGATTCATAATGATTTTCCTTTTGACTTTAAGATGTCCACCCCTTTGAATTCTTTCAGATTTAAACAAAGCAAAACAAAAAGTCCAGCTTATGCATAATAAAACTAACATAATAACTCTATATTAATATAGCACATAATAATTATAAAGTCTCCTTCCTTGTGTCGCATCATTTGGTCTTCTACAATTACCCTATGAGACATTGCAGAAGTTCTTACTTCCTTTTAAACATGAGGTATTTGAAGACTACAGGAGGGATATGTACGTCCTGGATCATGATTTCTCCAAGTTCAAGTTTCATCATAGGCATTAGCATAACAATGTTGCTTTTCTGTAAGTTCTGTAAGTTTAACACTGTAAGTTACAGTGGCTGGAGACTTAAAAACCTTGACTGTCTTTTCCAGGAGCAGAGCACTGAATTTGGACAAAGAGTAGGACATGGCAAGTTTTGCCGAATGGCCAATGGTTACTTTGAACCAAGTAACTTGGGCTCATCTCTGTAAATTGTATTAACAGTAGCTCACATTTGTCTGTTGCTCCATGGTTTCTCAAGTGTTTCACATATATTATCTTATTTCATTAGAGCTGATGATAACCAGCATTTGCTGAGAGCTGTTTATGTTCCTGGACAGTGTTAATCCCTTGAGAGGAATTATCAAGTACATTCCTTGCAACAAACTGATGAGGTAGGAATTAGTTGCTATCACACACACACCCCTATGCAAAAGACCTGCCTCAGTATCGCTAAGTACAGAATACTTAATCATCAAATTGTCTGCCCACTAGGGAAAGGGTACTAAGGAACACTCTTGTCCTCATTAAGAAGTGCCCAGCAATACCTAGTGTCAGTCTTAGATTAGTCATCAAGACAGTTGACCAGGTTATACCTCTAAGTGGTTGCTGTGAATATTCCTTTCCTCTTCAGTTGTTCAGGATCACAGTCAAACTTAGAATGCCAAGTTCACTGCTTATTTTAAGGTTCTCTTTCAGTTTCATCTCATTGACAACTTAGTTCTAGTTCTCTCTTGTGAAGTATGAGGCTTAATAAAGGCATTTCTCCCTTTACTTTACAGAGCATGTTGCTACTCAAAATATTAAAGAACAAATGGAAATCAATTTGCTCACATTCTATTCCAAGCTTCTAAAGATGGCAGGTGGTATATTATGTTATATACGTCCTCTCTGAGTTCCAAATACTTTGAAGCTATCTAGTAAGAAAGGGAAAGGCAATATCTAAGAGGAGTGTGCTAGTGTTTTCTCTGTGAACTTGGCCTCTGACGTTGTATTGAGGTTAGCAACACTAGCTTGTTATGCTGAAAGCTGGGAAAGTTCATTGATCTCTCTATGTGCTTCTAGTGCTAGACTTTTCTGGAACATTCAGTACTTAACAATAGAACTGTGTTATTTTCAAAGTAAATGTTGAAAATAGAAACCATATTTAGGTTAAAAGAGCTTTCATTTATTTGAACTGTTTGAAAGGGTTCACAGACAATTTGTAGAGCTTGTAGAACAGAAAAATCATGCCACTTGAAAAAAATATTTTTAATTAACACAATTAAATGGACTTTTTTTTGGAAATTCAGCTCTATAAATAATAATTCATGCATAGGTTCATATAATTACTTAACCCATCAGAGTACAGAACTGTTCTATCCCCTACTTGACACCTTGTGCTATCTTTTCAGTCTCCTCTTCCTGTTACCTCTAGATCTTGACCCATTCTTTGTCCTGGTTTTGTCTTCTGAGGAATGCTGTTTAAGTGGAATTGGGTAGTCAGTGATCTGTTGAGACTGGCATCTCTCACTTAGCATAATGCCATTGAGATTCCTCCTAGTGGATGTTATCAATAGCTCATTATTCTGTATTATCGAAAAGTAGTCTATTTTTTGGATGTACCAGGGATAGTTTATCCATTTGCCTGTTGAAGGGCATTTGAGTTGTTTCCAGTTTTTGGCGATTAACAATAGAACTGCTGTAAGCATTCATGTAAAGGTTTTGTGTGAACATAATTTTCCATTTCTCTTGGATAAATACCTAGGAATGAAATTACTACATCTTACAGTAAGTGTATATTTACAGCAGTAATAGAGTTCCAGTTGCTCTATATTCCCTTCGGCACTTGGTGTTGTCAGTATTTCTTTAGTCTGAAAGTTATGTAGTGTTATTAAATTTTATGGTTTTAATTTTCATTTCCCTGTGGCTAGTGATGTTTAATATCTTTTCATGTGTTGATTTGCCTTTTTAATATCCTCTTTGGCAAAGTGTCTCTTTAAGAAATTTGACATTTTAAAATTGAGTTGTTTGTAGTGTGATTTCTACAACTTTATTTTTCTTTTTCAAAATGTGTTTTGATATTTAAGGCATTTCTCTTTCCATATACATTCTAGAATCCATTTGTCTTTATGAACAAATCTTGCTTGGATTTTGATTGTAATTTCATTAAATCTGTAAATTAATTTGGGAGAGAACTGACATTTTTTCTATGTAAAGTCTTTCAATCCATGAATATGGTATGTCTCTTGCATTATTTTCTATATCACTATATTAAATTATCATAAACTTAGTGGCTTAAAACAATATTCTTTTATTATTTCACAGTTTCTGTGAGTCATAAGTCCAGGTAGAGTGTGACTTAGCTGTTTCTCTGCTTAGAGTGACAAGGCTAAAATCAGCATGGCTGCATTTCTTTCTGGAGGCATGGGGGAAGAATATCTTCCAAAGTTGTTGGCTGAATCTCATTTCTCATGGCTATAAATCTGTGTTCCTGTTTCCTGACAGGCTGTCAGCTAAGACTCTCTCTTTCAGCTCCAAGGCCACCTGCATTCCTTGACATGTTACTACATTTATCTTTAAACATCAAAGGCCTATCAAGTTTATTTCTTGCTTCACATTTATTTGATTTATGTTTCTGCTGCATCTTTCTGATTTTAACCAAGAAAGTTTTAAGAGCTCATATGATTCGATAGGATCCATCTGCATAATCCAGTATAAATCTCCCTATTTTAGGGCCCTAAATCTAAATTATATTTGTAAAGTTCTTTTTGCTAAATAAGGCTCCAGGTATTTAGGGCATGGGGCTGTTCTGCCAACCACATATTTCCATTTATTTAAATTATATTTGATTCTTTTATCAACATTTTGTAAATTTCAGCATATAGATCTTATACCTGTTCGGTTAGACTTATAGCGAAGCATTTCATTTATTTATTTATTTATTTTAGGTATTGTAACCAGTGTTTTAAAATTTTTTGTTTTTCATTGTTCATTGATAGTATATAGTAATATGTTTAGTTTTTGTGTATTGACTACATATACTGTGACATTACTTATTTAATTTTATTTATTTTAATAGATAGATTCCTTAGGATTTTCTGTGAAAATCTGTGAAAGTTATGTCATCTGTGAATAGCCTTATTGTACTGGTTATGACTTCCAGTATGATATTGAATTGTACTAAGAATGAACATCCTTGCCTTGCTCCTGATCTTAGTTGAAAAGCATTCACCCTTCAACATGAGATGTGATGTTAGCTGTTGGGATTTTTTTGTAGATGCTCTTTATTGGTTGAGGAAGTTCCCTTCTATTACCTTTCTTAGAATTTTTGTCATGAGTAGATATTGAGTTTTGTCGAACGCTCTTTCTGTATCCACTGATATGATCATGTGGTTTTTCTTTTTTAGTCTTTTCAAATACTTAAACCAGCTTGCATTCCTGGCATAAACTCTCCTCGGTTGTGGGCTATCTATAGATTTGTTTTATTTTACTGTCTGTGGCAGGTTTTGGAATAATAGTAATGTTGTCTCATAAAATGAATTGACAACTTTTTTTTCCCCTTTTCTATTTTATGGAAGAGATTATTTAGAGTTGATGTTATTTATTCTTTATATGTTTGATAGAATGTGCCAGTGAAACCACCTGCTACTGGAAACTGGAAAGTTTCTAACTGTAAATTTAATTAATTTTAATAATTATAGGACCAATCAGGTTGTTCATTTCATTTTGAATGAGCTTTGGTAGTTTGTAGTTTTTGAGATATTGGTTCATTTCACCTAAATTATGTATTTATATGCCTAGAGTTTTTAGTATTGCCTTATTAACATTTTTATGCCTGTGTAATCAGTAGTGACTCTCTAATTCCTGATATTAGTGATGTATGTCTATTTTTTTCCTTCTTGTTTCACCGAACTAGAGGTTTAGTAATTTTATTATTCTTTTCAGAGAACTAACTTTTGGTTTCATTTGTTTTTTTTCTATATATGTATATATTTTTTTTTGTTCTGTTTTAAAATTTTTTGATCTCTGCTCTCCATTATTTATTTCCTTTAGTTTGCTTGCTTGATTTATTTTTCTCGCTTCTTAAAGTGGAGGATTACATTACTGAAAATTTTCATCTTTCCTAATATAAACCTTTAATGCTACAGATTATCTTCTAAACACTGCTTTAACTGAATACCACACATTCTGGTATGTTGTATTTTCATTTTTGTTCAGTTCAAAATATTTTCTAATTTCCCTTGAGTCTTCATCTTTTACCCATGGATTTTTTTTGTAAGTATATTACTTAATTTCTAACTGTTCAGAGATTTTCCTGTTATTTTTCTTTTATTGATTTTTAATTTAATTCTATGACTAGAACTTACACGTTTAATTCTTTTAAATTTGTTGAAGTTTGATTTATGGCTTATCTTGGTGAATGTCTTATGTGTACTTGAAAAGAATGTATTTATTTTCAGGTGTACAAATAATTGCTCCATGCATTCTGCTCAGGTTTATATTTGCATTCATAGAGAAAAACAAGGTAAAGTGTGCTTACTTCATTTTACCCAGAATCAGAGTCTTCCATGTCACTTTTTTGAAATTTTTGTTTACTGATAAATACTAGATTTTGAAATGTTCTGCCCAAGGATCCGTTTATGGTTCAAAAAACTATAAAGTAGATAAAAGATGGGAAAAACAACTCTGATTTCTTAATAAATGTTCTCTCCTTTTCTATCAAATAGTGTAATTACTAACTTGCAATATGCCCTTCAAAGGCTTGTTTGTCATACCTTAGGATGGTATAGATGAAAGACTTGCTCAAACTTTATCAATAAGTTAGAGAAGGGAAAAGGAAGGATCAAAACTCAAGAAGTGATTTAGCAGCAGGGCTGACCCTGCATGGAGATGAACATTTAGGTTTGTGCCTTGGTGTTGTGGCCAAGTTTTCCTTGGGCAGGTGATAGCAAAGGTTCTCTGTCAATCAGGAATGAAGCTGGTGACAGCAGCTCCATGGCTTCAGGAGGCTTATCCAGCTTGGAGCAAGACCTTCCACAGGGCAAAATTCAGGCTCCTCGAAAAGCATGCTGACAAGTACCGGATTGAAGGTCCAAACTCCAACCAGTTAGTGGGCTTTAAAGAGGGGCTGTGATGAGTATGGAGCTGTATGTGGGATCGCTAAGGAAACCGAGGGATAAGTCTAGTCCTATGGCTTGGGGAAATGCTTCTGTACAGCAGGAAGGCAAACGGTGATTCAGAGATAATGTCAGCCTATGGTGCAACAAGCCTGGTTTCAACCTGTCACCTGCTGGCTTAGCAGAATCAGTAGTCAGGGCTGACTCAGAGGTAGGGAGATCCTGCAGCTTATTAAGCCTGGAGAATGCAGATGATAGATTTGTATGCAAGGGTAAATGTTAAAGTGATGATCACATGTTAACGATCATCATTTATATTGTTGCTGATTATATAGAACTAGGTGAATGTTTGAAATTTACTAGATTATGTAGGCATCCAAGTTGATATACTGGGAAACAATGACTTAAATATGTGGGAAATATGAAAGTTATTATATAGGGAGTAAAATGGATAATGCAGAAAAGGTTGACCAAGAATTTTTTATATGTAGGTTCCAATCATCTGATGCAAGGGCAGACAGAGTCTGTTAAACTCTATTACAATAATCTAAAGGTACGTTGTAATTCAGACAGTGAGAAACCATACATTATTAGGCAAGTTGCTTTATGACAGTTTCTCCATCTCTGAAAATATCCCTGATAAGGAAAAATGATGAAATATCCTAAAGTAAGTGACAACAGGGCCAGATAATGAGGGAGAGAGACAAGGGAAAGTTATCAGTCAGTAGCTGCGGGCTGCAGCTAACCAGAAACTCCACGTTCCTTGATGAAATAATTTCAATAATCATCTAGAAGGTCCCCAGAACCACCACACCCCTATTGTGCGTGACCAGTGTCTAACCACCATCAACAAAGAATGCATGAGCCCTCTCTGTGGACTAACCACCTATTCTAGGACTTTCCCTGCTTCACATTAGCCCACTTTGCTTATCTATAGCCCATGTGAATTTAAAGAACTTTCTTTCCTCGAGGCTCCTCATAAATGTGCTCCATTGCTTGAATCTGTGGATAAGTTGTTTTTTGTTAACTGGCCTTGCTGCTGGTGAAGCAGAAACTTCTCGTCCCAGGACTCAGTCCTTTTTCTGACTGCATCTGTAATGGCTCAATAAGCACTTTTATTTTAGAGATCTCTCAGTCTCTAGAATTTTTGATTTGCCATCCAGTTCCCTCTGCCCTTCAAGAAACAAGAACTAAAAGTGTATTACTATTCACAATAATAAAATTCTAATGCAGAATGAAAGGGCAATGTTACAAGAACTTTGAAAGCTTTCAGACCAGCCAACCTCCTACTAACCTTGGAACCTTTAGTCTATCAAAACCAGTGTCACACATTTTCTTTTAGGCTGCTGTATTTTCATTCATCCGAGGGCAGGACTGACCCTGGATTTGTGTTTGCACAAAGGTTATCTTTAGATTAGCTTTACCTCAGTAACCTGAGTGCCTCAGGCATAATCCAGTTGCTCATGGGAATATCAATTAAGGTCCTCAATCACACTAATTAGAATGTCTTCTGAGTGTTGCCTTTGGAATTCAGCGATTTATAAACAGGCAAATTGGGAAAATCTAGAGGTATGAGGTTGTTGGTTTTTTTTTTTCTAATAGCCAAAAGCAATTTGGGAGGCTAGAGTGTTTTAGCATAGCTGAGTATTGGGTCTGAAATTACTGTGCTTTGAATCTGTAATGAAATAATCTAGTTGCTCTCTGCTGACAAAGATTAATGCAGAATTATAAATTACTTTTATTAATGATTTAGATGAGGATATAGGTGGCATACTGATCAAGTTTATAGACGACACAGAGCTGGGAGGATAACAATTACTGTGATGACAGACTGAGGAGCCAAAATGATTTCAAGACAGAATTTAGTGACAATCTATCCAATACCTGCCTGGAAGAATAATCTCCATAAGGTGCAATTTGATGATCAGATCAATCCTCTAATCAGAAATCTTTAGTGATTCCCTATTTCCTGTTCAAATTAAATCCCAAATCCTTAGCTTGCTATTCAGAGCCTTGCCATATTCTGCCCTTCACACTCCCTGCTTTCCAACAAAATCTTCTGTAGTTCTTTTTACTAATACCCTGTGTGTGAGCCAAACCGAATTATTTATAGACTAGTTCCTATTTATGTCCCATGCTTTAGCCATCTTTGAACATTATCTTCACTGAGGTTCTTTTTCCCACACTTTCCTTCTGCCTCAATTCTTAATTTCCAAATCAATTCAAAAGCGACCTCTTATGTTTAGTCTTCTTTGATTCCCTTGGCTGGAGTAATCTCTTTCTTTTGCTTATCTTCAATAGCACTTACTGTTCCTCTCTTGCTATTTTTTATCACCATTTACTTTGAATTGCTGGTACTTTTTTGCCCACGTTTTAAGTCTCTGCTAGACTCTGCTTAGAGCTATAACTTCCATCTGATAAATCTTTGCTTATTCTGTGGTGCCTTTCCATGTATATTGCTCATAATTGATGATGTTGAAGTGATTTGCATGTGTTTTAATTCCTTTACTGGGGAGAATTGGCTTTAGAGAAGGCCCTACACCTTGCTGACCAGAGGCGCTCATTTATTGGATAAATGAATGAATGGTGGCGAGAAGAGTTCCCTAATGTAACTGTAGAAGAATTGAAATGGAATGGTAGTGGTAAAAAAGAGACATTTAATCTCTGTGATGAAACGGTTGTCTAAAATATAATAAACTCACCTGTGATTTGTGAACAATTGTGCTAAAGAAGGAAGCACAATATGAGCTACAGAGTTTGGTGATGTGTGGTCAAGAAAGGTTGACAGGTGTTAGAAACTTGCTTTGTCATTTAAAATGACAACACACTCTGGGTTGCTTGGATAGATGGTCCCAATCTGTACCCTTTGTTTCAATATAGGACTCTTAACATGTCCCGTTTTAAATGCTGTAGTTATGGTCACCCTATTTATCAAATACCTCTTTGACCTTTTTAGTTAGGTGGGCCCCTGTGGTTGTGAAATGTGTGGCATAGGCTTATGTGTGGGATAATACCACTGTAGTTAGCCAAATGTGGCTATAAATCTCTGTCACTTACTAGAAATATGATCTGGACAAGTTACCAAGACCTCTTTAAGCACCCTTATATGGCTGTTGTGTTCAAAACAGAAAGCGAAGGTCTTGAATACGGAATTTCTTAGTAATATCCTGGTTTCAATATTTAGAACCCTACAGATTTTATCAGGGGCCAGGTATGTCTAAGGCCAGGTAGTAGGGAAAGATAATTCACAGAGCTGTTAAAATCTCCAGGCCTTCTGTATTAAAGGTCACGAAACCCAGCTCAAGGGCATGGTCTTGCTAGTTGGATGTTTCAGGTGGTTATCCATAGAAATAAGGCTGAAGATCACAGAAATTGGACTCCAGCCTCATTATTTCTCTCTTCCAGTGAAGAGAGCAGGCACAGCAGGGCATGAGGTTTATACATTTCCCCTTACTAGACATTTAGAGTGTGATGGACTGTAGACCAAGTCTGAATCCAGGACTTCTAGACTTTCTATTTATCACCTGGGTCATAAAATATTTCCAACTGGGAATAGACCAAGGGAATGTGAAGAAGCATAAGGAGATAAAATTTATTTCCCAGAAGTGTGACTCCTGGTGAAAAAAGTCCAGGAGAATTTTTTTTTTTTAAGTAGGTGATTAAGAGACAGTTCTGGAGTTGGACTGCTGGAGTTTTATCATTACCACTTTGTAGCCAAAGGATTTTGGTTATGCTATTTAAACTTAGTTTCCTCATATGTAATATGGATGTTAAAAGTAAATCCTATCTTACTGGTTGGTTCTTGCAATTATATTTGTCAATATTGTAAAACTCATACAGTAGTACCTGGTCTATAGTCGGCATGCATGTGTACTAATCATTATATAAGCACTGAGAGGAATGTGTACTCCCCCTTACCTTTGTATTTATGTTGACAGGATGGGACTTCTGTGGTGTGTAATGAGTCTCTACTTCTATGGGATACTGAAAAGTGATGCCTCAGGTAAGTGAAAGGCTTTTGACAATCTATTAAAATAGAAGTTATGCACAGGGTAATGTACCAACTCTTTTTGAAAATGAGTTAAGAGAACATTTTATTCCCACTGTCTTCTGTGGCACAGAACCACAGTATGACAGAATGAGAGAATTTTGGCAATGGGAGGAACCACTGACATCTGTAGTCTTGATGGGACATGGTGTACTTGGCATGGTGGTCTGCTGTACATAAATATAGGAATTTTCCCTAACCTTCACAGCCAAACCAACTAGAATCCTGCTTCTTTTCCTTACCTCAGGTCATATGGGGGTAAAAAGGCCTCAGTGGTATCAGTCCATGGAACCCTTCTAAGAACAAATAAATAATGATGGGTTCCTGTCATATTACTTCTGTCAAGGAGCAAAAGGGCCTGTCATTAGACTTTTTCTTTTCTTTGCATATTGTTTTATAAGGAAAACTAGCCAAGCCCTTTATTAAGTTTGTATGACCAAATGCAGGCATCATGGCCCTGGATCATATGAAATCGGTTACAAAGGACTTGAATGTAGGTCTTTTTAGGTCTCTCTGATCTCCAGAATTATTGCTTAGAACCACTCTATGGTAACTCTACACAGTGATCATCTAACTGAAGCCCATTATGTCTGGATTGACCAAAATTCTTTTTAGTACATATACCTGAATTTTGTCTCTGTTAAATCCATACATTGCATTGGTTCAATTGATTGATTTAAATAGAAAATACCTTATCTAATGATTCTCTGACTTAATTCAGGGAATTTAGGTATCTTTATTTTTAAAAAGCTCCCCATCTAGCTTCCCTGAAGACCATGGACAATACTTTGAATGTCATTGCTTTAGTTCCTCTTCTATGTGAGAGGCCTTTGGAGATGTTAAAATAATGATCATGTAACCATGACTGGTGTTCCCCAATATATGCCTTCAACTGTTCTTCACATG
Source organism: Manis pentadactyla (assembly GCF_030020395.1). Lineage (NCBI taxonomy): Eukaryota > Metazoa > Chordata > Mammalia > Pholidota > Manidae > Manis > Manis pentadactyla. The sequence continues at coordinate 119,838,679 of NC_080019.1, forward strand.
GCATATATTTGAGCCCTTACTATCCTGATCGTCATTTCTGGGTATGTTTCAGGTTTCCTTTGCCACTTAAAGCATTTTATTGGAGGCCAAAAATAGCACTAATGGGGCGGGGTTATAACTAAGACAGAATACAGCTCAAAGCTGAGAAAAGTAGAGATACCTTCCAACCCTGTTGGCCCTTGGAGGCTTTACAGAAGAAAGCATATGTGATAACCAGGGTGATATTCAGCCGCAGTGTGTTGGTATACAGCTCTATTGGCTATTAGACCAACATCTGTCCTGCTTGCTTGAGTGCCACAGTTGGCTGGTCAGTTGTGATTGTCCTGACTTTTAAATATGTTGAATGTAACCCCTGATTATCATTGGATCCTATTTGATTTAGTTCTATGCTTGAATGTTACCTGCTTACAGAGGCCTTCCCTAACCATCTTAATTATAATAGCTCTGCCAGTCACTCTCTCCTGCTTTAGTTTTCCTCATAACACTCATTTCTTGACATTCTATTAACTCTTTCTCTTCACCTCTTTGTTTTCCCCACTCCCTCCTTGTCCTTCTTCCTCCTTTTTTTCCTCCCTGGCCTCTTGTCCTCCTCGTCCTCCTCTGCTTTCTTCCCTTCACTCTCTCTTTCCCTCCTTCCCTTCCTCCTTCCCTGTTTCTCTGTTTTTAAGCTACCTGAGGACAAGGACTTGTTCTTTTTGTTTGTTACTCAAACACTTGGAATAATGATTGACACACAGAATGTGTGTGTGTGTGTGTGTGTATGAAATGGATGAAAAATGTCCCTTCACATTCCTTTTTGCCCAAATTGGCCAGTTTTATAATGGAACTTCTTTGGACTCATACCAGGAATTCATCAATGTGGTTTTATGTTCTGCCTCACCTTGAAGGAAAAAGGGAGGGGTGACCATGTTACTCCTGTTGAGAGATCAGTGAAGTCCCAGAATTGTGCGGTGCTGGTGCCTCCCTGGGGGTCCTGGCCGTGTTGCTTTTCTGAATGACCCTTGCTGTAATCCATCCAAGGAGCCCCCTCTGCCCCCACCCCAATGCCTTTGGAAAGGGAGCTTTCCACCCAGGAACTGTGACTCATAGTTCTGCCAGGGAAGCTGACTTCTTGAATAAGATAAGTTCTCATACCAGCTCTGTTGAGTCACCACGGGGGCAGGAAACATGTTGTAATTCCCTCAGCCCATCTGGCGCATACTCATTTGCCTTCCTTATGAAAAGGTATATTGTGTCTATGTCAGTGGTGCACTTCCTAGTTGGAGGGAGAGGAACAAAAAGGAAGTGTTGTTGACAAAAATACAAGGGGCAGCTAGCTCTGGGCTAGGAGCGGAAGACGGGTCACCACACACACTGGGGGACCAACCGACCTCTTGTGCATCAAGGTGTCACCTCATGCAATCATGTGGATGTTGGCAGACTTCTTGGTCTTTCATGAGGCCCCTGAACATTCAGGTACCTGTCGTAATAGAATCTCAGGACTGACATGAGGAACAGAGGAGCAGCCGCCTGAAAACCCTACGGCACTGCACGTGCATAGGATGTTAGTAAGAGTTTCACCTTGTTGTTCTGGGCCCTTCTCTCAAAGGAAGCCCCAGATATTAAAAAGGAACCATAACAACATAAGAGTTTTAGTTCCATGCGGTGTGTTTCCAGTGCACTGAACTGACTTCAAAGAACACATTTCTGACTTCAGAACGTAGTCCTTCTGGTAGCAATGCTGTGATTTCATTATTTGCTCAGGAAAGTGGGAACAACATTTTCATCTCATGTGGTGATAAAGGCAAATAATCAAAAACATGCATTCACTTCTTAGATAATTATAATGGTGATAATATAATTGCAATGTGGTAGTTACTGTGATAATAATAAAGCTCCCTTTGATGAGAAAGCACTTCACATTTTACATATCTGGTGTCATTTGCCCCTTACAGCCAAACCGTGGATAGTCAGGCTGTTGTAACTCCTTTTTCGGGCTAAGAAAATTAGAGCCAAAGTAGTTAAGTGAATTACCCAAAGTCACATAGCTAATAATTAGCATAACTATGACTTCCACCAGTTCCTCAGTTTACCAGATGCGTGTAATATTTTCTAAATATACTCCCTCTGGACTTCACTTGCATAAAAACAATGTAAGGACGTTGAGATCCAAGGTAGGTTTTCCTAACAGTTAAAAAAACTGCTCAACAACAGGTGTTTTTTTCTGTTTAGATATAAAGTACCTTCACTCTTCCCACCCCACCACTTTAGATGTTTTCTTTAGAAAAAAAAAAATTAATGTAATATAAGCTCAGAACTCGGTATTCCCGTTTTTATTTGTTCTAGTATTAAACATTTCCCACGCCAAACTCAAAGGAGTTCTCCTTTACAAAAATTCCAGAAGAAAACTTCAACTCCTCACACATTTCTCTTTTGGTTTATTTTCTTGGAAGCATGTTAGAGACTGAACTGTTAAAGCTGCCTTCAGAGTAGAAATAAATATTTGGAACTTGGAATTCCAAGTTGAGGAGATAGTGAGAATGTCACCATATATAGTACAGTGAATTTCTAAAATATTGCCACATCAAAATTATTTACTACACAGACCACATAAAAAATGATAGCAGTGCACTTCTTCCCCCAATGCACATATACAGGTCTTTGAATGCATTTTTTTATTTCAAAGTCAACATACAGCTGACTGTGTGTCAGGTGCAGGGCTAGATTTTACAAACATTATCGTGAACTTCACAGAAAACACTGTGGGAGGAGGAGCTAGAGATTTTACACCCCGTATATAGTTTAGGCAATGAGGAGCCAGGAGGTAGCCTGGGTTAGCAGTGCTGGTGGTGGCCTGCCTGATAGAGCTTTTCAAGACTCCCTTGACTGCAAAAGGAGAGCTCTTTCCTTTATACACCAGACCTTTAAGGACTTTGTTCTGCTAATGGAGGTAAGATCTCCTGGTTTCTTTCTGTTATTTTTAAGAACTTTTTAGAGAGTGGAAATAATCTTTTGGCTTACTGAGAGTAAATTCCACTACGCAAAATAAAAGAAAACACTCTGGTTTACCAGGAATCAAGAGACATTGGTAAAATTCTGCTTTATTTTGTGAGCAGTTTAATGGCATTAAAGAAGTCATTTAATCACTCTGTTACTCCGTCCGTACATACAAAACCAAATCAACCACCAACCAGCAATAGCAAAGGTCCCACCGATTCTGCCTTCTTTCTTTTTTATTAAAGAATATTATGAGCATTATTATACATCATGGACATATGTAGGATGTCCATACATAAATAATTCATACATAGTATGTACATACATAAATAATTGCTTAATTTAAGAAATTTCTATGACAAGTGTTTAATTACAATGATTTCACTTCATTTTAAAGATCATATGTTTAACCATTTTATATTATAGAATCCAGGATAAACGAGGGAGGATTCTTATTGTAAGCACCTTGCAGCAAAGTCTGAGAGAAAGAAGAGAATATAAATACCAAAAAGAATGCCATCAGAGAACAGAGAAAATTACTAGTCCTGTAGGGAGGTATTAGGGAAGAGTTCTCTATCAAATAGCAATTGCTCTTTTCTAGTACAAATACATCTCTTATCTCGTGACAGAATAGTGCAGAGTGCCTGACAGAAGAGTGTAAAGGCGTTTAGAAGCCAAGCTGGAAAGTAAGGTTGGGAACAGATTGCTGGGGACAGGATTCCCTACAGGTAAAGAGAATATTTGTGCTTAATGTATTTTAGATAAAGTTGGCTAGTTCCTTTTTTAAAATTTTAATTTAGTCTTATTTTGTAAGGTCATATAATATTTTTAATACTATGTAATGGTTCTTTCAGCTTTTGGTAAGGACTCCATTTGTTGCCAGCCCCAGTGGCCTCATGTTATTTGAATGTGCTTTTTGAAAAACTCCATACTTGGATGTACTTATGATATTCCATCTTGTCCCTGTTGCTCATGGCTGGCCGTCCTGAACACCCTTCATTTCTATGTAATTTAGTTCAAACATTTGGAGAATGTCTGAAGAATACAGTTTTATTTTATTTTTATACCTAAACGTCATTGGAATTATAACATTTCACCCTGTTGTCCTTTAAATGCTACCTCTTTGGAGCAGGTATCTTCACTCATTTCTTTTTTGAGCTGCATTTGCATTTTGAAACACACGGGTATTTATTTGTAAGTTACTTACACTTCCCAAAGGTGGGCATTCTGTAGCCTGATTGGAAAGAGATTTGAGTGCCATAATTTATTAGCCTGATGCTGACTTTACACATATAAACTCTCTAGACCAGTCTCTGGGATCACAGTGATAATTCTACATTTAGGAAAATGACCTGATTCCCCTGCACATGGCTGTGGTAGTTAAGAGAAACCAGTATTTTTGCAGGGAATACATGGGTGTATATGGTTATAGGTGACAACACTGAGTTTAGAAGAATTTATTCTGCCCTTTAAACACCTTTGCTTCTGCATTCTTCCCCAAAAACATTGGTTTCTGCCATACTGAGATAAACTTTATAGTACCAGATCACCATCTTTATTATTAGTGACTCACTCCTGGGCCAGTTCTCACCCATTTTTCTTCCATTGTTTTTAAAATTTCTTTTCTATTTAGCTGATTAACTTTAGAGAATAAAATACACATCCACCTCAATATAACAAGGCACTGATTGCTTTATTTTTAAATCCTCTGGATGCTGCTGTCTCTCATTTATTTTTTGAGAGACAGAGAGAAAATAGATACATTTTACAAATAATCTGGGTAACTCAGTCAATAACTTCAAGCACCTGCCATCCAAACCTATAAAAGCTGACACACAGTATGGCCTCCTTTTGTCTTTGCTGTTTTTGTAGGCAGTAGGAACAATGAAAATACAAGACCATAGCTGAGAAAATGAGAGAAAAGAGATGAAATAATCACACCCTCAATAATCTAGAGATGGCTGAGTTCTGTTGTTTTCCTGAATTTTATTACTCCTCCTGCCACCAGAATCAAAACTCTTGGTATAGCTGTACATTATTGGGAAATAAATATCATTTTCCTACAGTAGGGTCTGGAATAATAGTTTAAAGCTCTTGCCCATTAACTCATTGTTTTTTACCTTCTGAGATACTTAAATATTTTTTGAAGCACTCCTTTAGATAGTTGGAGTGTGCATTTTGGTATGTACACCAAGATACTGAAGTTTGCATTTTTTCCTTAACTTCTGTAACAGAACCCTGTGGTCCCTTTAAATTTTGGGCTTGCCATGCCAGTGAGAGGGATCAAGTAAAGAGTATTTGTCAACTATGATTCCTCAATGGAACTTGTGGGGCCTACAGTATAAGTGTAGATACTCAAGAGGAAAGAAAAAAAGAAAGTGCATCCATCAGTCACTAAGGGCTTTTCTACATAAATACAGCTTTATACGAGTATAATATTGTGTGCTTTATTTGATTGCTAATTACTTAAACTTGAATGCAAGTACAACTCTAGTTTAAATGTAGGACTCTATTATTACTAAAGCAAATACAGATAATACAAATTGTTGTTCCCAAGTGGATCTCAACCATTATTAACCATTTATTTACTAGCTTTGTTTGCCCTGTTTTACTCTGGAGAGAAACCTTTAATCATTCACTATGGACTTGATTGCTGTTTGAACACATTGTCCCTAATGGCTTAAACTGAAGCATCTCAGTTACCTCTGTCCTTCCTGGATCCCTTGAGAGTTCATTTTGCCCCAGAAGTTGCTTAATGAACTAATTTTTGCTTTTCAAGAGAGAAATAGTTAATTTCATCCTCGGGTTTTCTAATTTATTTAGACCTTTTGATCTATCTGGTACCTTAGAGAAAATTCAGTTTCTCTTATACAAGACTTTTTGACATCCCTGGCTTAATGCTAAATGCTTTGTCAGTGTTTTTTACTGTCCACTCAAGGTAAAAGGAAATGAAGAGAAGGAGCAGTGAGGAAGAGAGAAGAGATAGTAATTGAGATAGAGATAGCAACATCAAAGAGAAAGCTGGAGACACAGAGAGTCTTCCCACAGAGGGTCTTGTTGGATTTGGTGCAAATCCAGGTATATGCTTTTTGAGATCATGAAAATAACTTTTTAGTTTTTTTTTATTAAGTACCACATTTAAATACTGCCCCATTTTTTACTGAGCTTAGTTGGATGAAATCATTTTTAATTGGTTCTTTTTTATAGGTTTTTTGGACATTCCTGCTCTTTCCCTTGTTCCTAGGGTATTAAAATGATGAGAGAAAATAGAAGCCTTAAATATTACATATATTTCCTTACATCTAGTGCACCTCCAGCCATGAGACTCATCAGCATCTCCAGGAATAATGCTGTGTCAGTGAGGATGCCTGGATTCTGGAGGAAGTATGCAGCAGACATGGTGGAGGCATAGAGGTGTGCACGACCTTCATCATAATGAAGGAAGAGGAGATGGAGGCAAGAGTAGGATTCTGGATCCCCTGTTGCACTCTGCATTCATGAGGTCTAAGGCAAAATGATCTGCTGTTGTTCACAATTGACAGTGAGCTTCAAAACATCTTTCCTAGTAGCAATGTGTTGATTGAGGCTCAGTAGAAACCCAGCTTGTATTCAGATCTAACCACGAGGAGGGTGTAACTTTGGAGAATAACTGAAATCATGGAAATTGTGAATAGAACAATTAGTAAATGGAAGTGCTGGAGAAATCCCTCCCACTGCATGCCATGTTCTTAGTGAGATACTAAGGGGGATTGAAGAAAGTGGAGACAGGGTCTTTTTTTCCTTGCTGCTTTATTTGAGTAAACTCTTGGCTCCTGCAGCCTTATTACTCTAAATATCCTGTTATTAAAAAGGTTCTTCCTGTCATCTACAATGCAGTGATAATGGATGACTGCAATAATAGCCATAAAGCATTGTATAATACTGACATTTTTTTAATCACTAAAAGAAGATTATGTTAATATAAGTGTGGCTTTAAATCTCTTACATTCTAATTCTCCATTAATTGGTAATAACTATATAGTGGAGTTTGTGTGTGTAATAGAAAAGAAGGAAGGTGATGGACATAACATTAATTGAACTAGGGAACCAGGGAATTACATAAATTTCTGAACAGCCCCATAAGGCAGAGATAAGTGTTTTCCTCTGCCTTTACTAGTGAAAAACACCAGATTGAGAAAAGTGAATTGAAAAGTTAATGGACTAGCTTCCTACAGCTGTTCAGTGGTAAGATATGTATACCTGCTTGACTTCAGAATGCATGATATTTGCAGAATACCTTGTCACTGAATTCTTTACAATTGAAACTCTTCACTTTCTAAATATGCCAACAAAAGCTGTCTGTCAATAATTGATGATATAGAGCAAACACACTTGAAGAGAAATATTCAAACAATTAAGAAAATAGAACATAGGATGTGATTTCATGCTGCAAATACTATTTCAAACTGATTTGCTCCAAGATTCCTAAACCGTATATAGTGTACTTCCACTGCATACATTCAGATTATGTACACTTTTCCAAGGGTATAAAAATTTCCTAAAGGAAAGCAGTTCTAAACAAGATTACAGATGGGTGAAGGAATGACAGTGCAGAGGTGGTGGGTCTGAGCAGAGCAGGAAGCCGTTCACTGCAGGTGCTGCAGGTTACTTGACTCTCTGCACTTGGCTTCCCGTGGGGCAAACTGAGAGACACTAACTGCGACTTCCTGCTTCTCCTTCTGACTTGACTACAGCAGGCCCTGGCCCTTCTCCTAAGGGTGTAGGGATAGGGACTTAGTAAATGATGTTTACATGTGGCTCATAAATATTTTTTGGTAGCAAGTAGTGTGTAGCTCTAGAAAATTCTTTGTGATCTAAAACTACCATTTATTTATTTTTTCTGTCTAGACTGGCAGTGAGGGAGTGTAAATTCTGAAGTTTGATGGTGGTTTCACTCCAATTTCCGTTTTATTTCTGATGGATCTGAAATGTTTTATCTTTCTTGAAAACTGTTGTGTGTGTGTGGTGGGATGGGGGGTAACAAAACAGCTAGAATTTGGTTTAACCTATTAATTGGTTGATTCAGCAAGTGCACAAAAGATCTAGCTGGGGCAGTGTCACTAATCCATACATAAGGATGTTATTTCATTCACTGTGAACTCTCCAGAATTGAAAACCTGAAAATTTGTTCAGGTTTAATGCTCAAATCCTCTTTAGTCAAAGGAAAGTCAGTATTCTCATAGGCTAGTTATCCATTTGAAAGCATGCAATACTTTTATCACAGAAGGATGATAAATGCTTCTCTTTTATTTTGAGAATGCTTCTTTGTGAATTAAAAGGAACAAATCAGAGATTTATATAAACTCCATTTTGGGAGGCTGGTCCTTTATGAATAGATATGATACCCAATTCCTGGGCACCTGTTACGTGCAAAGCTTGGTACACAGGATTTGTAAAGACAAGTAAGACACTCTACATTCATTCATCCATAGTATATGGGTATGTGCTAGACACTGTGCTTGCTAATATTTATTGGTAAACAAGACACAAATGATCTCTTCCCTAATAGAGCTTATAGCCATGGGGAGGGCATGGGACTGAAGAAAAGTAATAAATACATTTTTTTAAAGTTCTGTCAATATTATCAGTAGGGCATTATATTGATGGAAAGTCATCAGACAATACTTGTTTTGCCAGGTGGTCAGGGAGGATCTATTTGAAATGACATTCTATTGGGACTTGAAGAATGAGAAAGAATTGCCTATGTGAAGAAAAGAGGAGTCAGTGGGATGGCATGTATGAAGGCCCTGACTATAAAGATCATGCTGCTAACTTTTCTCAAGCTTGAAGATCTAGGGGGATCAGGATATAAGATAATGAGGACAAGGCAGGGAGGGTCCAGTGCCTATTTAGGGTGTTGTCACATTTCCCTTCACTGCAACAAAAGCCACTTAAAGGATTTGAGCAGGTCCCTGACATTATCTAGTTATTGCATGTTTATGCTATCTGCCATGTGGAAAATAGATTGGAGAGATTTCAGTTCCTCTCAGTATGGTGGACAAGATCCCCTGAACAACCCTTTTGCTGTAAAGCATCTAGAAATGTTGCATTTAAAAATAAATGTCTCTTAAAATGAATTGCTCTGTTGGTAAGAAATCCTCAGAGAATAAAACTGAAATAAAAACAGGAATCCAGGAAAGAAAGGAAGCCAGCTAGCTCCACAGCTGGAAGCTCCCCAAGGTAGCATCGAGAGTTTGTGGGAAACGATATATTTAAGTACTAGGACTTTGGGATAATTTCCTTAAAAATAAACTTACATTATAGCCTTTGCTTTACCCCCAAACAAATCTCAGTTGAATTAAATATTTAAATGTATAAAATAAATCCAAAAATACTTGAAGAAAGTATATGCAAACATTTTTATAATCTTGAAATGGAGGTCTTTTTAGCTATATCCTCAAAGGTAAGGGCCATTAAAGAAAATCTGAATATTTGGCTACATAAAAATTGACAAAAGTGATGTAGCATCAAAATATTAAGTTAAAAGATGAATAAAAACAATTGGAAAAATGGAGGTATATGGCAAAGAGTTAATGTCATAGGACTAAAAGGATCTGCACATAAAAAGTATTTTTCCAATATAAAGTATACTCTGTGGAAAAATGAATGAGTATTTTTAACTGGAAGTTCAAAAAAGATAAAAACTACTTGATCACACTAAAAAGAAGCTCATGTTCATGTCTAAGAAGATAGATGCACTTCACCCATTAGATAACCAACAATTAGAGAAGGCCATCCTATGCAGAGCTGGGCCCATGGTGGGCTGGTGACCAGGTGTGGTGTTTTCCTACCCTGCGGGTGAGAGCATTCCTGGAATAGGCGTCGTGGAGGGCACCCTGGCTCTTGTTTCCAAGACACCAAAGTGCCTCCCTTTAACCTTGTAATGAAACTTTCACACATGTATCTTAAGGAAATAATCAGAGAAATGAATCAAGATGTATTCACAACTTTATTTTTTCATATAATCGTTAAAGTAGATACTGTTGTAAATAATGCAAATATCCACTGATAGAGGATGCTTAATTTATTATACTGTTAAAATGGAATAGGGTTGAGTCATTAAAGTTATAATTTTATATTTATTGAGGTGGAAGTGAGTTTATCATAAATATTTCTGTTTAAAAACAGGTGCTATACAGGGGGACAAACTTTTAAAGTCTACACTCTTTAAAAGCTGGCAGTTGTTTGCTGGAGCTGGATTGAACCAATTTATAAGGACCTATTGTTTAATTTTCAGGAATTTTTTCAAATCAGCAGTTAGATTTTTGGTAATCTGAAAATAGCTATAACAAGAATATTTACCCCATGGAAATTGATAAACTGAAGATACAAATCAGGCCCCTCCTACCCACCCTCTCACCCAGCTGATTTACCATGCACCACTATGTAAGTATATGTAGAAAACTTTTGTAGAGTACACCCAAATCTTAACAGTGATCAGCTTTAGGAAGTGGAATTACATTTGAGTTTATTTCCTCCCTTTTAAAATAATTTTGTTATCATCTGAATATATTATATTCTAATTATATTTATAATTGAAAATAAAGAGTAACCTAGTTTTTGGAAGTAAGAAAGAATACAGACCCAACGGGTTGAAGTTTCTTGGGATAGCAAGCAAGCGGCAATTTGAGATACCCCAAATTAAGCATTTGGCTCTTTGTTTTGATCTGTAAATTGGTATGTGAACAATTTCTCTAGCACAGAGAGAACTTAAATATTCATGAAATGACCTTGGTAGACTTCTCAATTTGGAGATTTGTGTGAGAAAAGAGATATTATGCTTAATTATCCTGTATTATACTTGTGGCTGATATTTGTGTTAGATATAGAATGTCAAGAAAATAAGCATTAGCCACCCAAACTTTTGGAAGTTGAAATCAATAAGTCCCCACTTCACCACTTCGGAGTTTGCTGACACTGGATACTCATTCTCAAAAGAACCAATGTACCCTAATTCTTGCCTACTTATCAGATCGTTTAAACATTTCTGTTGATTACAGACTGTTTTCTGTTTTTTGTTTTTGTCTTTGTTTTTTTAAGAAATCAGTACTGCAGCGTATACCCAACCAGCTGTCAACATTTCAATAGCTGTAAGCATGATTATACATGTATTCAATAAATGAGTACTTCTCATCTGTAACATTCCTTCATTTCTCTATGCAATAAACATATGCAGTATTGGGCTTACAGTATGTGTCAGATACACTTCACATTATCATTATATCAACTAATCATTACAGTGGTGAATGACATCATATAGGGTTTTATAGTTTTAAAAAGATTACATTATTTGCTCATCATATTGACAATAAAGTATATCATTATTCCTGTTTCAAGCAGAGACTTGGAGAGTTAGGTGACTTAGCCATTGTCATGCAGATAGTAAACAGAGAACCAGGATTCAGGTCCTTGTCTTCTAGTTTCAAGTTCATTATTCTTTTCCCTGGCAGAACCAGGGGATCCCAAAGCTTTCACTGGTAAGGACATCATTTATTCTCTATTACTTTCTGAAGACCCTATGTGTTGAAAACAGTAGAAATCAGTCTTGGTAGCCTTGCCACCATCACTGCAATCTAAGAAGACATTCATCGCCCGAAAAAGAAACTATCCATTAGCTATCAATCCACATCCCCTCTCCCCACTTCTCTGAGCCCGAGGCAACCACTGATCTTCTTACTGTCTCTGTAGATTTGCCCATTCTGGATGCTTCATAGAAATAGAATCATTATATGTGTTCTTATGCAACTGGCTTAGGATAAGCTTTTCAAGGTACACCTATGTTGTACCATGTCTCGGTACAGCATTATCTTTTATTGGTAAACAATATTCCATTGCTTATCTATTCATCATTGATGGGCATTTAGGTTGTTTTCATTTTTTGTCTATTTTGAATAATGAGGCTGTGAACATTTATGTACAAGTTTTTGTGTGGACACATTTTCATTTCTCTTGAGTAAAGAGCATGAAGAGGAATTGCTGGTTCATACAGTAACTCTATGCTTAACATTTTGACGAACTCCCAAACTATCTTTCAAATTGACTGCACAATTGTAAATATCTTTTTGAAATACTGAATAGCAGATGAATCTCAGGGTGGGTGCAATACAACAACTACTTTCAGAATGGCTTCCTAAGATAAAACACATTAAATGAAAAAGAAGAGATCTGGGTGAATTCAGAGGTCTTCTTAGTATGCAGCCCTTTAGTCTCTGATCCAAGAGAGGAGCTTTGAGCATTTCCTTGTTTGTTAGTGTAACAAATTTAAATCTCAGTGCTGTGGGAGCTCAGAACATGTCCTGGGTCAGAAGATGCCTGAATAATTCACAATATATAATGTAGAGAAAAAAAAATCCTGGACTCAAGTCAAAGCTGGGCTTCATATAACTCTCTATCCTTATCAATTAAGTGGAGATGGTAAAATTGCAAAGTTGTTATGGGGATCCAGTGAGGTAATATATTCAGAGTTTTTCTGAAACCAGAAAAAGCAAGTAAGAAGCAGAAGCTCAGTTGAATGAATTTGAAAACTGATAGCACACACTTAGTATACAGGTAAGCACCTACTTGTTCTCTTGTTCTCTGTATTGGGAGATTAGGATTGAGATTTTTGCATTCAAAAGTGGGTATTTGCCCACAAGAATCCACCATTTCCAAATGTAATCTAACCTTTGCCCAGAGGGTTTTCATTTGCTCCAGATGTTTATTTACTTAACAATTTTCTAAAAATTCAAAGGCAGGTGGTAGCATATTCTGCAGAATCAGTTGCTTGAGATGGTCATGTGATTCTCTGCCTTTTATTTTAGTTTTGATGACTCTAAATTAGTTGCTTTGTATTACTTTTCAATTGTATTTTTCAATATAATTGCCAAAGAAAATTTATCCCTTCACTGAGTAGTGATTTACTGAGATATTTCCATGAGTCAGGCATTTGCTAACCCTTATGATACAATGGTGAACAAAATAGATCTTGTTCCTTTCTTTATGTTACTCACAATCTCCTATGTTTTATGTCTAAAAGTCTTGGGGGTCTTCGTTATTCACCATGACCCATGGATGGCAGAATTACTGTGTTTGCTTTAAAAGTGAAGAATAAAATACTCTGATTTCATATAAAAATGAAGACTAATAAAAAAGGTTGAAATTGGGCTTTAAACATACAAATGAGAAATACCATAAGGGATATAAAAGATCTTAATACTGTCATTCAGCTGTGTTGCTTCTTTGCTGGGTGACCTTGGGCAAGCTACTTAACCTTTCTGAATCTATGTTCCCTCATCTGTAAAACTGTATAGTTCCTTCTGAGTCTAGACCTCTAGGATTCCATAATTGAAGTTGTAAGTTTGAGGGTCAAGAGCCTCTGAACCAAGTTGCCTTTCTTTTTCTTTGCGTTTTTTTTTTTTTTTTTAGTTCATCTTAGCTCTGCTTTAATAAAGCTGTCCACTTCTCTCCATCTTAACTATCATCCTAGTTCAAGCCACACCATTTCACAATAGTTTCCTAACTGGCCGTTCCTCAACATTAGCATTATGGTAAACTACATCATAGGTCTCCTGTGGTGAAAATACTGGAAATACTTCGCATTTTTCTTAGAATAAAATTTCAATTCTTTACACTGGCCTTTATGGCCCTGTATGTTTGGATCTAAATCTGTTGTTTGAACCACTTCATGTTTCACTTTTCTTGATCCTGGCAGTGAAGCTTTCTGAGATTACTTTCAGACGATCATGTACAGTGTGTCTTTCTACGGTGAGGCTTTCCACTCTCTCCTCTCAGCTTTGCCCTTCATTCTACAGCAGTCAGACCAAAAGTCAGTTCCTCAGGGGCCATCCCCCTATCCCTTCAGGCACTCAGGCTCCCTAAGATACCTGTTCATATTACCCTGACTTATCTTTCATTGTACGCATGCCAATAGCAACTAAATCATTAGTTATGTAATTATGTGCTTAATTACTTAGTTAATTGGTTATTTAATATCTTTCACCATCTTGGGAATGAAAGCTCCATGGTGACAGATATGTTTTATTCACCTCTGCAACTTTTTTTTAATTGAAGTATCATTGATGTACAATCTTATATTGGTTTCAAATGTACAACACAGTGGTTCAACAGTTACCCATATTATCAAATCCTCATCCCCTCTAGTGTGGTTACTATCTATTAGTGTAGAAAGATGTTACAGAATGACTGACTATACTCTCCATGCTGTACTACCGTCCCCTTGACCAATTTATATTGTGATTGTGAATTATTGTGCCCTTTATCCTCCTCCCCCTCTCTCCCTACCCACCTCAACTCTTCCCCCTTGGTAAGCACTAGTCAGTTCTCATTGTCTATGAGACTACTACTATTTTGTTCCTTCTGTTTTGCTTTGTTTTCATATTCCACAAATAAGTGAAATCATACGGTATTTGTCTTTCTCCACCTGGCTTATTTCACTGAAAATAATACCCTCTAGATTCACCCATATTATTGCAAATGGCAGGATTACTTTTCTTTTTATGGCTGAATAATATTCTATTGTGTATATGTACCACATCTTCTTTATCTATTCATCTATTGATGGACATTTAGGTTGCTTCCATATTTTGGCTATTGCAAATAGTACAGCAATAAATATAAGGGTGCAAATATCTTTTAGAATCAGGGATTTTGTTTTCTTCAGGTAAATTCCTAGAAGTGGGATTACTGGATTGAATGGTATTTCTATTTTTAGTTTTTTGAGGAACTTCCATATTGCTTTCCACAGTGGTTGCACCACTATGGTGGATTCACATTCCCACCAACAGTGTAGGAGGGTTCCCATTTCTGTGCATCCTTGCCAACATTTTTTATTTCTTGTCTTTTGGATAGTGGCAATTCTAACTGGTGTGAGGTGATATCTCATTGTGGTTTTAATTTGCATTTCCCTGATGATTAGCGATATGGAGCATCTTTTCATATGTCTGTTGGCCATTTATATTTCTTCTCTGGAGAAGTGTCTGTTTAGGTTCTCCACCCAATTTTTAATTGTGTTATTTGTTTTTTGAGTGTTGAGGCATATGAGTTCTTTATGTATTTTGGATGTTAACCCCTTATTAGATGAGTCATTTACGAATATATTCTCCCATACTGTAAGATGCCTTGTTGTTCTACTGCTGGTGTCCTTTGCTGTACCAAAGCTATTTAGTTTGATGTAGTCCCTCTTGTTCATTTTCTATTTTGTTTCCCTTGCCCAAGGAGATGTGTCCAAGAAAAAATTGCTTATACTTATGTCTAAGAGATTTTTGCCTATATTTTCTTCTAAGAGTTTTATGGTTTCATGACTTACATCAAGTTATTTGATCCATTTCAAGTTTACTTCAAGTGTATGGAGTTACACAAGAATCCAATTTTATTCTCTTACATGTAGCTTTCCAGTTTTCCCAACACCAGTTGTTGAAGGGACTGTCTTTTCCCCATTGTATATTCATGGCTCCTTTATTGTATATTAATTGATCATAGATACATGGGTTTACATCTGAGCTTTCTACTCTGTTCCATTGATCTGTGGGTCTGTTCTTGTGCCAGTACCAAATTGTTTTGATTTCTGTATCTTTCTGGTAGAAATTGAAGTCAGAGAGTGTAATCCCCCAGCTTTGTTCTTCTTTCTCAAGACTCTTTTGGCTATTCAGGGTCTTTTGTGGTTCCATATGAATTTTAGAATTATTTTTTCTAGTTCATTGAAAAATGCTATTGGTATTTTGGTTGCGTTGAATCTGTAAATTGCTTTGAGCAGGATGGCCATTATGACAATATTAATTCTTCCTATCCATGAGCATGGGATTTATTTCCATTTATTAGTGTCTTCTTTAATTTCTCTTATGAGTGTCTTATAGTTTTCAGAGTATATCACCTCTGTATCTTTCATACCTAACATTAGGCTTTGCACTTATTACATGCTCAGTAAATACTTGATGAATGAATGAATGCATATGATAAATGGCTAAAATTTCAGTATTTACATGAGCTATGAGATTATTTTGTATGGGAGATTGTGGTATGTATATTAGGGAGTCCAAAGGAAGCATAGACTTTTATCTCTATGTAGTTATTGATATCTGCTTTTAAAGTGAGCTGCTTCTTTCCACCCCATTTAGAAACAAATATTCACCAAATTCTGTGCACTGTGTTGGGTGATGAGGACTCAAGCCCTGTCCTTGAGCTCACAATCTACCAGGGAATTACCCATAACCTTATATAGTATTTATGCAAGGTAGAAAGTGGTCAGTGTCATAGAAGAGGTCCAGTGTCCAGAAAAACTGCTATTGTAGTTTAGAAGTGAGAGAAATTACTTTAAAAAAAAAACAAAAACAAAAACAAAAAAAAATAGTAGCCAGTCATATCTAGAGTGTTACTGACCATGTTAGGTCTTAGAGGATTCATGTGATTTTACTACTTGAAGATAAGAAAAGGCTTTGCAGAATCAGTCCATAACACAGTGCTTGCCCCCTACAGTTGTTACCAGGAAAGTTAAAACTCTAATCAAGAAGCTATAGTTATTTGGATCAATTTTTACTCTACACAGCTCTTGACCTTTTATATTTTATTTTATTTTTGTATTCATTCTTTTTACATAAACTTCAGTTTTTGGTGTATGAAGCCTATGAAATTTGGTAAATGCATATAGCTGTTTAACAACCACTTGATTAAGATGCAGAAAAGTTTCATTACTCCCCAAAATTTTTCCATGCTTCCACTGTACAGTTAACCTTCCCCAGCCAAAGCCTCTAGCAATCAATGATCTGGTTTTTGTTCCTATAATTCTACCTTATTCAGAATGTCATATAGATGAAATCATACATAACTGGGCTTCTTTCACTAAGCATAAAGCATTCAAGATACATCCATACTGTCTAGTGTGTCAGAAGAGCATTTTTTGTTGCTGAGTAGTATTCCACTGTATAGATATAGCATAGTTTGTTAATCCATTCACTGGTTGAAGTTCGTTTGGTTGCTTCAAGGTGTCAGCCATTATGATTAAGACTGCTATAAGCATCTGTGTACAAGAGGACTAAATACCTCAAACTAATATAGCTTATCTCTAATCCTATATTATCTATAAGGTTGTGCTGTAAGTATATGCTTAACTCAATAAGAAAATGTCTGTTTTCCAAAGTGGTTGTACTTCCTTGTGCATTCCCATCAACAATGAAGGAGAATTCCAGCTACTGCATATATATATATTCTGCAACACTTAGTATTTTCCATTTTCAAAATGTTAGCCATTCTAATAAGTATATGGTAGTATCTTGTGTTATTTTTATTTGCACTTATTTAATGACTAATATGTTGGGGCATCTTTTCATATGCTTATTTGCTATCTTCTTTGATAAAGTGTCTATTGAAATCTTTCTTTTTTAATTAAGTTGTTTGTTTTTGTACTGACTTTAGAGAGTTCTTTATATATCCTGCATGAAAGACCTTTATCAGATATATTATTTTTAAATATTTTCTTCTCATCGATGCCTTGTCTTAGCTAACCTTTATTTTCTCTAGTTACTTTAAAGCCTAATTCCCAGCCCATCATTGGATCTACCACAGTTCCCTTCTCCACTCAGAATACTTATAGGGCTTTATGGTTCTTTCATGCACAGTGGGACTATAAAGACAGAAAAGGCAATTATCCTGTAAACAAGAAGCCTTTAGGTAATTGGAAAGAGAAAACAGGTTTTGAAACATCTATAACTCAAGTAATAATGCTCTGAAAGTCATAAGGGGTGTATAGATAGTGTGTTACACTACTGAGAGTTGCCATTCACTGATGTTTCTGGTTATTATTATTTTTTATTGAGTACATACAATGAAATGCACAAATATTAGTGTAGAGCTTGATGAATTCTGGCATGTATACACCACATAACATTACCCAGATAAGATGCCAAACATTCTCAATAATTTTTTTTCCCTTCACCTATTTCACCCATCCTCTCCCCACTATGGGAACCACCAACCTGTTTATGAGTCTATTTCTGTTTGTTTGTTCATTTTTCTTGTCTTTCAGACTCTATGTATGAGTGAAGTCATACAGTATTTGTCTTTTTCTGTCTGAGTTATTTCACTTAGCATAATACCCTCTAGGTCCATTCATGTTGTCCCAAATGGCAAGATTTCATTCTTTTTATGGATGAATAATATTCCACTGTATATATGTACCACATCTTCTTTATCCATTCATCTGTTGATAGTTATGTTGCTTCTATATTTTGGCTATTGTAAATAATGCTGAGATAAACATAGGGGTGCATACATCTTTTCAATTAGTGATTTTGCTTTCCTCAGGTAAATTCCCAAAAGTGGAATTTTGGGCCATATGACATTGTGCTGGTTTTACAACAGGTTCTCCAAGAGCCTCTACTCCAACTATAGAACAAAAGGACAGCCTCAGAAGCAATTAGCTTCAGTGCCTACCCCCTGTACCCAGCCCCGTTTGCTGTAATTGTCTCTTATTTTAATTTGTGGTTAGTGTATATAAAATCAGAGATAAAAAATGGATAAAGAAATTCCATTCTTGATATACGTGGAGTTGCCCATGTATGAGACCCATCAGACAGTCTCAGGACACAAACTTATTTCCCAGTCGATCTTTATCTCTGCCATAGTTATCATTAATGTGTGTCAGTTCATTCTTCTGGTACCCCAGTGACTGTCAGTTCCTATGAATATAAAATAAGAATTTCTTACCCTGTATTACCCTCATCTCCCATCTTCATACTCTACTAAATCTTACCCTACCCTGTGATCCAGCCCCAGCTGACTGGCGGACTGCTCAGGCTCCTTCACCCTCTATGCCCTTGCTTACAGTGTTCTGTCATCCTGGACTCTTCTCCTTCTATCTGTCAGTGCACACTCTGTTCACTTTTCAGACTCAAATCAGATGCTGTCTTTTCTGTGAAGGCTTCATTGAACTTTTTGCCTCTTACAGTCAGAATTAAGAATTCCTCTGCCCTCTTATAACATGCTGAATCTTTTTCTTTTTAGTATTTCCTTTATTTTTCTTTGTGTCGTGATTGTTTGCCTGTCTTTCCACCCTTTCTAGATACTGAATTTTTGAAAGCAGAAACCATGTCTTCCTTGTGTATTTATCCCTCCACTGGAGCCTTTTATAAACTGTTGCATGTATTCAGTTCTCACTGAGGATTCATTGATTGAAGGATATGGTATAACCCACAGTTCACCTTTTTTTGTGTTGAAGAGACAGAAGAGATATCTGAGTGGCTGATCGTTGCAACTGGGGGTGACAGGGTGATCTTCTGTGTTCTAACTAAAGGCAGTCTTTTTACCTATTGGCTGTGATTATGTTCTCCTCTCTATGATAGGAAAAGGGTGATTTGATTTTGAGTAATAAGCAACCCAGCTCTAACTGTACCTTAAATGCCTTCCATTGTTCTGCTTAAGGTGATTTTCTACCAGCATGAAATGTTCTCTTTCCCAGACAGTTGATGGAGGAGCTGAGTCATGCCTGACTATACTTAATAAGACAGAGGCAATTCATGCTGAGAGAGCTGCTTTCGAGGACACGCTGACATTTCCGAGTCCTCTGCTTTTTAAAAGTGGGTGTTGTGAAGGCAAGTTGAGCATGAACATAGTTTGGGAGTCTCCACTGCAAAGATGACTACATGATGACACGCTCTCATTCAGACAGATGTGCTCTGCCCCGCTGCCTCTTGGCAGTGACTTGTGACTTCCAGTGCTGAAACTGCTAATCAAGGATTTTATGCTTCTCATTAAAGAGACTCACTTAGTTTCTTCCAGTTGATAACAGCTAGTGCCCAGTCCCCCCAACCCCCACTCTTTTCCCTAAAAAACTGGCTTGATTTTAATTTTTTGTGTTGAGGCTAGAAAATGTCCCTGAAGTTATCGATTATAAACTTATTATAGATATGGAAGGAGGTAGAGATCATCTGGTTTTACATTCTTATATTGTATATGAGAAAACTGAATCCAAGAAAAGGGAAGTTATTTGCCGGTAGTCAGTGTGAAAGATGCTGGAATGAGGCAGATCTTTGTTTCAGTCCTTCTCTTTTACTTATTTGCTGTTGTGAAATGATGAACTGAGGCATATTCCAAGTTTTGAGAGTTTATTTGAGCAAAAACTGATTGGAATCAGATAGTGCCAAACCAGAAGTAGTTAGGAGCACTCAATTGACTGTGTTACTTGATTTCAAAGAAATTATTTGATTGGCTAGAGCACAGGCACTTTCATTAGTTGATAAAGCTTAATGGGCTGTTTGTGATTAGTTTCCTTAAGTTTATTTTTTGGCCTTGAAGCATTACAGTCTTAGATTTTGGTTTTCTTAGGTAGGCTGCTAAGGTATTAGACCAGCTCAGTCTAATGGCCTCCTTGTTTAATTAATGTAATGCTATATAATTGTGTGGATATTCTTTAACTTATTTAAGGCTCATGCTCCTCATTTGTTAAATGGGACCAATAATAAAACTCTCTGAAAGAGCTGTTATGATAACTGAGATAATAAAAGTAAAACACTAAATACTTGGCATATGAAAAACATTCAATATTAGGAAGTCATGAAGATACTTATAATAATAATAATAATGTGATTACACTGGCAGTTAGGACAAGAAAGCAGGTCTCCTGATCCTGTTACTTTTTTCTCTGTAAGGAATCCTATAAGATGTACCTCAAGAACTGTATTTAGTGGCAAGGAAGTTTAAAGATATCTGCCTGAAAATGAATTTCTAAACTCAAAAGTAAGTTTCAGTAGCTAGTTTGCTATAAGAGAGCAGGAAAGAACATGGTTTGAGATGTTAACATAAAAATATCAATGCAAGTGGAGTATTTGAGGGAAGAAAGTGTATATAGTCTCCGAACTAGAAACCAAAGGATGAAATATGATACCAGAGAGCCTGAGAGGATCAGTACAGAAGACTGGCTCTGGAATCAAAGCTCTGCAGCTTGATAGCACTGTGAGTTGCCCAAGCCACTGCCTGAGCCTGTCTCTCTAACCCCCAAAATGGGGCAACAACCTCTTTTCTGTAACCAAAGAAGATAATGTGTCTGAAACTGCCATATAAAATGTAAAATATTATGGAATCTACTAACAACTATAGATTTGTAATCTTTGATGCAATATGGTGGGGAAGAAGGCAATGATTCCTAAATGATGAATTTGGAGCATTTTCCTGCCTCAGAGGATGGAAGTAAAAAGCTGTGTTTCTAATCAGCCACCTTCATTATCAATTTCTCCATGAGGCAGGGGAAGCATAGCATTGGGAGACCGAAAGTATCCAGAGATGAGGGTCCTGGACTTGATAGTTTTGCCTTGGGATTTATGCCTGAACACACACACATACACACACAAGCATTCTTGGTATGACTGCAAACCTTTTTCCTGATTTATAATCTATTTCCCTTATTTTAATTTTTCTACTTTATGGTGATTATTTTGCTTTTTTTCATTGGCAGAACATTGGTATATAGCCCCTGGTGAGTGTGAATGAAGAGGGAATGTGAGTGCCATGTTGAAAGAGGGCGGACCAATAACAGGGCTGTTATATAAGTGATTGTGTGTTTGCATTCTTTAGAGTGTTTACTTTTGCTTCATATATGAAAAGTCTCTTCTGTTTTGCTTCTATGTTCTAAGAGCTCTGTAGTTTGGAAAAGTTGATTTGTAGATTCTACTTTCTTTGCAGCAATAAATACATGAGGCAAATATCCTCAACCTTAAGACCATGATGAGTTAAGAAGCTGAATATACATATAGGTATAAAAATTCAACCTCTGACATACCAGGAGAAAAAAGCGAAGACCCATGCAAGTGTAGTGTAAGCTCTCATTTGTAGTGGGTTTTATTATAGGCAGAAGTCATGTGTGATATAAAGCAGAGAACTAGAAATCTGGAAGTTTTCATCCTGCTACTAGCCCAGTGTTTCACTCAGGCATTCCCTCGCCCTTCTGGGCTGAGAGCCTACTGTAGAATATGTCATGGAGCTGGATGATTTGTATGGCCCCTTTCCAGCTCCAATGAGTACTGGTTTTCTAAGATGCATAGTGGATTATAGGTGACTTAAGTCATCAGAAATTTGGAGTGTGATTTTCTCTTGGAATTTATCTTCCCGAGACCCTTCTCCTCCCCTTGGGACCTGATACTGTTCTCTAGATGAGGGACCACTGAAAATCTAGCCATTTAAAACCCCTGCCTTGTGGACTCTCTTTAACATCCCATCATCATGCACTGTCAGATATTTCTCAAGCCCCATTTCTCATGCTGTCAAACTTTGATGCTCGCTTCTCCCGATTTTCTCTCAGAATCCTTTGTCTTCTCTGTGTCACTACCAGCCTTCAAGAAAAATCTACATGCTTAACAATATTATTAAAATTGAATGAGGCTGCACTGCCACTCACAGGTGATCACCTCTCTTAAATGCACTGGCAGTATTATAGTATGTGTCTCTTCCTCTGGCATGTGATAAAGATCTCAAACACCCTTTTACTCCTGACAGTTTCCTGAGAATTGCTAGGGAGGTTGCTGGCAAGGCTCACAAGATGCTCTTTCCTTTGACTTTGTAGCTGTTATTAGAATATGGCGGCAAGTCTAAAGGCAGGGGAATCATGTAGCTCCTAATTGAAAGTTGGAGGTGCCTGATGTACTTTGACTGAACAAGCCTCTTTGTCCCTCCGTTTGAGAGGTGAGACGGGGAGATGGAGGGTATACAGGCCCACTGAGTACCTAGAAGGCTTTTAATTTCCACCATGCTGGGTGGAAAAGTGATTGCTTGAGCTGTCTTTACTAATTAAGAAGCTAGTCCATGCTTAGCTTGTTTCCTACATGTTAGGACTTAAATCTTACTTTTGGACTTTCTGCCCCAGGCTCTGGTAAAGTACAATGAAAACTCAAAAACAAATACAGCACTTTACTTTCCCTGTTGTCTTTTTAGGCCTTAATTCCCTTATTTATATAAATCAACATAATATTCATAGCTAAGATTTATTACATTCTTACTATGCACCTAAGCTCATGGTAATGTTGTACATCATCTTTTTTTTTTTTTATCTCTATCTGTAGTTCTTTGGGGTAGGTACTCTTATTAGCTCCATGTACTGTTCCATATGAGGAAACTGAAGTGCAGGATCCTTTCTTTGAGGTGCCACACCTATGGGCAGCATTGCCACCTACTTTGCTCTCACCCTCAAGGACAAGACCCACATATCAGCTTCTTCAGTTGCAAAATGAGAGGAAAGAGAAGAATTGTGTGACTTGATCACATAGAATGTATGTAAAGTTACCTTCTATGGTTCACTGTTAAGGTCATCTTTTCCAGTCATCCTGAGTTTGCTTTTTTGCCTATTTCTACATCTTTTTTGGAGGAGGGTATACCTGTATACTATTTGCATCCCCTTTTAACTGGGAATGTTTGGGCACATACATATTTGGAACATATGTTTTATTGGGATGATGTATATTTTATTGACATTTCTGTTGGAAAAAGTGATTCTGTGCTTGCCACTCATGAGCTCCCTGTCATTCATCAAGGTAGCTCTCAGGGCTTAGTTTACCCCATTTATAAAATGAGATGGTTGTTCTAAATGTTTTTAAAACACCCTTGTAGTCTTAACAACCTGAATGCTCTGTGAGGGGTGAGTCTACATAAGTTAAATGTTAACAACATTTGTTAGGCCATATTCAATTTGAAGTTGGCCATACTCAGTTTGGAATTAAGAAAGAAAGGAATAGAATAGTAATAGTGTGGACTACTGAGCAGCTCTCTGTTAAACACTTTGGAAGTGTTGTCTCATTTAATCCTCAAACCAGCCTTCTTTGACACATAGGAATATTTAATTTATTTGCATATATTTACATAGCTGGAAGTGGCGGAACAAGGATTTGAATTGAGATTGTCAGACTCCAGAGGCTAGTGTACCCCACAGGGAAAATAGCTTCAGGAAATAAGACATTTGGTTTAGTGCTTCCCCACCTCTATTACATATTGTTGGCCCATGTGTCAGATCTGTCTGTTATCCTCTCTTAGCTTCATTCCCTCATTTGTGGAAGGGGTATTACCAGCATTACTACTGGAACTGGAGGCTACAATCAGATTTTAGACCTATATGTCTGGGCTTCTATGATAATGTATAAAATACCTTTACTTCCAATACTCATAATCTGCTTCTTGAATGGAAATTTGATGTCAAAGACCAAGTTTTTTCCTACTTTTTGTTTATAGCTGCTGACACTCAAAGAACACTGAATAAATGTTATGTAACAATAAAACTAAAGAGTGTGAAGGCTACTTGATTTTTACATGAGAACAGTAATTGTATCTTTACATCTTAATCATGGATTAGAAAATATTGCTTGGGGGAAGAAAAACATAAAAACCAGCTAATGACTACTTAGAGTTTCCCTAGTGTACTGTGCCCCTCTTGATATGGCCAGTTTATCTCTTGTCACAATAGCCCTGCAAAGAAAATCATTCCCTTAAGCCACATGAGAATGCTCATTAGGTAATTTTTTTTAAAAAAGAAAGTAATGGAGCCATGGTATAGAAGCAGTATACCCAGAATCCGTTCTTTATCCTGCTGACCCCTGCTGCCACTTTGATGAAAGAAGCAGAGCCCTTTCTAGGTGGCTATTAGATGATGTTATTCCATGTCCTTCCCTATTACTCACAACAGCAGGAAAGGTGGCTGTTGGACCCTTCTGGGACATTAACACATGTTGATTAAGGGTCTTTTGTTGGAGCTTCAAAAACCAATTGTGAAATGACATCATGGAGATCAAGAAAGAGCCTGCAGACTTTCAGCAGCTCCTCTATCCCTGGGAACTCTAAAATCCTCCATCCTCAAATCCTTTGCCACAGGGGAAAGTTTATAGAAAGTAATATTCCATTTGCAAACTCTAGGAGCCTCTACATGATAGGTATTGAATGAAAGAAACCAAGTTGTTCAGAAATCCTAGAGTGCTGGTTCTGTAACAATAATTAGACTCTGAAAGACCCCACCTTTAAGTCATCCTTTAAATAATCTGATTTTGTAAATTGACGTCACACCTACTACCATGTATGTGGTAAATTTCATCTTCATAGGTTTGCTTGTTTTCATCTGTGAGGGTTCACTTTCCTTTTTGCTTCTTTCCTTTTTTTCTTTTGCTTGTTTTCATGTTTTCCTGGTGATAACTTTCTCCACATTTATTTAATTAGTCAGGCCTACCACTTCTAGTATAAAAAAGCAGTCTTTAGGACAGTGTAAAGGTTAATGCTCAGTGTCGCGGGAAGAAGGAGGGCGCTATCAAGAGTAAAACATATTCTAGGAGTGACCTCTAACAACCCCTGCTAAACTGAAGTTGTAGCTTGTGGATTCTCCTCACTGACAGCAACCTGCTTTCTGAATTTGGCATTCTTTCCTTATCTGGCAAATCTTACTATCTGTCAGAACTATTTCTTAATTTCTTCAAATTACTCAATAAAGAAAACTCCCTTTTTCAGTGAGAGTAAGGTATGTCTAATTATCTGGTCCAGGAAAGCCATCTGCCAAGTTATTAGCTCAGTGTTGTTGAACAGTACAAGCTACATGAAGATGTCTAGTGGCTGCTCATAGCCTTACCAGCCCTTCCTCCCCAGCCCGAAGTTCTCTCTCTCCTTCTGATGGCTTAGTTGACATCTATCAAACTTCAGAAACACTTTCTAGACCTGTCTTTGAATAGGCCTAGCTTGCCTCTGAATAAAAAAAAATGTATCTGTTTTTAATAATATTGTTTCCATTTAAATCTTACTCTGGAAATGTAGTTTGTACGTTTTTTTTAAAACTGGTGGCTTTCTATAAAATAGTGTTGAAAGATACCCATATATTTTTAATATTTGCCTCCAATGAGGAGCAAAAAAATGAACTTTTAATTTAAATATTAATAAAAGATACATAGACTCATGCAGTGGAGAAAACCTCAGAAGTAGTTCAACAACCTGCTTACTTTAACAGATGACATTGTTATTGGGTTGATACTCATCTGTGAATAAAGAGACTCAAAGTAACAATGGTTTAAACTAATACCTTTCCAATGTCAATGTGCTTAGAAATAACCTGGGGATCTTGTTAAACTATAGATTCACATTCAGTAGGTCTGGAATGAGCCTGAAAGTCTGCATTTGTGACAAATTCCAAAGGGATGCTGATAATGCTGGTGGGTTGTGGGCCACACTTTGAGTAACAAGGATATAAAATATTTATTTCTCCTGTAAAACTTAGAGGCAGAACTGTCAGGTCTAGGAAGGCAACTCCATATGTCATTCAGGGTCCTACCTCCTTTCACATTCCAGCACCTTTAGGGTGTAGCCTTCATTCTTAGGGACCACGGTGTAGCTCCAGCACTCATATCCATGTTCCAAGCAGCAGGACAGAAGAAACGAGATGGTAGCAGAAGCATAGGAAACATAGGAACATGCCAGCATCTCTCAAGGAAAGTTTCTGGAATCTACCACATGACAATTTCAGACATATTCCATTGGCCAGAACTTTGTCACCTGAGCACATTCAAAGAGAGGGAAGCTGGGAAATGTAGCCTTTATTCTGAATGGCTATATGCCCAACTGAAAGTTCCCATATACTTGAAGAAGGGGAATGTTGAGACATGATAAATGAGACATGTTTAGCAGTGTTTGCCGTAGACCTGGAAAGAGGAAATCGTTTTCCAAAGGTCATATAGAAAATGGTTGTCTACAGATTAATTATAACTAATACATGCATAGAACTTCAGTTTTGATGGTACTTTGTATCATAGACTCATTTTTTTAACTACTATGCACTATTATGAGCTTTCTTTTTTAGATATAGAAACTGAGGTTCATAGTGGTTTAGGGACGTGCCCTAACTACCCTGTTTAAAACTGCATTCTTCTCCCTCTGATCCTCCTCTCATTCCTAATCCCTCATGCCAGGTTCTATGCTTCTCTTTGTTCCCTTGACTTACCACCTTCCAATATATTCTCTACTTTTCTCATTTAGCACCTCGACTCTTCATTGTCATTGTCAGTCTCCCTGTTTGAAGGTGCACTTGATGAGACCCTTATTTTGTTCATTGATGCTTCCTGAGCACCTGTTTCAATACATGTCACATGATGGAATGCTCAGTACATAGTTTTTAAGTGAATTAATAAAGCCAGGAGGTGTCAAAGCTTGCCTTTGAATTATGTCTGCTATTCCCAACCCTTAATGCTCTGTGCTCTCTGCCATGTGCCACCTCCATCAGGACTCCTGCAGTTTTAGTGCCTGGCACTCTGTATCTTGCCTCAGAAACTCACCCACACATAAGTTGTTGATTTACTTTTTCTGTCTTCATGCCACTCATTCAGTGTTGCCAGCCAACCTAACCAATGTATGCACACCTTGAATTCTCTCTGCATCACAGTCCCAGATTAACATTTCCTGAGAATCCAAGTGTACCACCAGAAGAATTATTAAGCAAAACAACCAGAATGGATATAAAAACAGCCCTTCCCTTAGACTTAGCTCTGCCTTCTACTAGATTACTAGAATGTGCTATGGGACTATTTTTAAAGCACATTGAGTTCCAGTTTGGGATGTAAAAGGGGAATGGCTTTGATCTCAACCCAACCTCAGGACTTCCATCTCCACCCCTTGCCCTACATGTTATGTTATATTACATTGTATCATATCATATTATTATAATAACTAGGCTCTTGCTTAGAAGACTGTTACAACAGTTGGTTCATTCCACCAGGTATTTTCATGTAGTTAATTTTATGTCTATGTCTTTCTTTTTTCAGGATTGTTAACTTCTTGACAGGCAAGGACATAGGTTTATTATGAAGACTCAGCTGATATATACTGAGCTCCTTTCATTTGTCTTTAATTCTCATACAACTCTAACATAGGCATGTTCTTACACATGCAGAAATTGAGTCTGAAGGGAAAGTATTTTGTTCAAGGTTATGTGTTAGGTGAGTGGCACATAGCAAATAAAAAACAAATATGGGAAGCAAGTCACCATAGTGTTACACTCTTCCAGTACTTAAATATTTTTCTTTTCTATATCTGAGCTTCCTGAGTTTTTACATCCACATGTCTTTCAACCCCAGCACCCATCACAGTGACTTGCTTACAGCAGGTTCTCAGTAAATATTTAGTAAATACAAATATATGAATAGCTTTCCTGTGGGAAATACCTTGCTTCGAATGTGTGAGCATAGGTTTGGGACAAACATCCTAGATCTATGTTCAGGCAGCTTTATTTGTGCTACCACTCGAGCAAAAGTAAGTCAATTAATCTCTCTGTCTCCCTTTCCTGGCACATAATGTGGGAATGGGCATGAAAGCCCAAGAGGGTGTTGTGAGATTAATTAGTTAAAATGTATACCCTGCTATATAAATGCTAATTGCTGTCAGGAGCGTGGGTTGGATTTTCCAGTGACTTGGCTTTGCGAGGCTTTGCACATTTCCATTAGTCTCCTGTGCCACCAAACCTCAGCCTTAACAAATCCTTTGGCAGAGGGAAATGATGACTCTGTGGCTGCCCATGTAGAAGGGCTGATTTAGAGAGGACTTCCACTGTGGAGCAAACTGGACAAGGAGGGACATTTTAAATAAAAAAGTAATTCACCATGCCAGTAATTTGCTAAATTCCCTTTGCTGTTATTAGAGACAAATCTATTTGCATAAGAGTCTTTTCTTCTGCTGGTAACTGCAGTGAATCATACAATTAATTTGGTATTACATGACACTCTAGTCTGCTGCCATAGATTTTATTTTTATTTGTTCATTGAATAATTTAAAAAGCTCTGACAAAATATGTTCAAGTGGCTGTCTAGAGAAACTTAAATACTCACAAAACTAAATTCAAATGAGCAAACACTCCAAAGAAAAAGCTCCATAATAATATCATCTTCACTAAGGTTTATAAATACTAATACATGTTTTTCAGTTCCTACTGTAAAGCAGTCTAATTCACTTTATAGATATATTTATTTGGCCTAGTAAACAAGGGAGACACATAGCAGGTATAATGATTTTTTCCCCTTTAAAATGTAATCCATGTAAATTAATTGATAGACACTGAGAAGTGACTGGTGGTTACCATGGGGAGGGTTTGACGTAGATGGGTGCAGAGGGTGAGGGGATAAAGGGGCACAGAAGTTCTCAATCATAATATAAGTTGGTCAGAAGGCTGGCAGTACAGCACAGAGAATATAGTTAATGATTCTGTAACATCTTCTAGTTGGGGTAAAGATTTAATAATATGGGTAATTGTTGAACCATTGTATTGTATACTTGAATCCAATATAAGATTATATATCAACTATACTTCAATTAAAAACAAAAGATATTAATTCTATGGAATCAGCCAAAAATCTTGGTGATTGATCATTAGTTAAATTTTAATGTAAGGGCCTTTTAACAAATGCTATTTTGAAAAGGGTCTATTCTGGATTTATTGTTATTTTATGGAAAGAAATGTCTGCCTTCCTTTATTAATAAATTTAGGCAATATGAGCTGCTATAACTAATGTGCACCCCCTTCTTCCCACAATCCTTGCCAAATATCAGTGGCTTAACACAATGGAGGTTGATGGTTCATCCTATCACAGCCCCTGGAAAGTGAGCTGGCAATTGGGAGGAGTTCTGCTCCAAGCAATGGCAGGGGTCCAGGCTCCTTCCATCTTGTGATGCTACTGTTACCAAAAACTTCTAACCTTCAAGGTCTACGTTTAAGGGAAGGAGAGAGAACATCAAGGATTATGCTTGGAGTTTCATGTTTGGTAACATTTCTGGCCACATTCACTGTCTAGAAAGAAATTGCGTGGGCCCAGCCCAACTGCTAAGGATATGTGGTTTTCCTACCAGCCGAGGGTGTAAAAATCGTACCAATGAACATTTAGCCTGTCTCTATCAGTCTGCCCTAGTGGTCACCAAAGTTCCATTCTGTACTTCCTCCTGAGTTGATCTGACTACATGCTTGTGGTTGAGATGTCAACACTAGCCCTCCTGATCCACCTCCCTTTCACAGTCAGCATTCTCCTCTACACAGGAAAACTTACCATCTATCTTACTAGTAATCATTGCCCAGGCCTATAAATACCTGCAGAGACCAAATGAAATTACAATTTATAATACTGGTGTCAGAAAGTCTCCTTTAATCTAGACACACTTAGTTCCCAGAAAGGCTTCCTCTTTCTCTCAAGTTTACCAATGTTCCTGTTAAGAGTGAGTCACAATATGAGAACTGTAGCCAATTGGCCCAAGTTGGGGTCATCTGGTTTGAGATAGAGTGTGGATATAATTTTCATTTAATAGTCTTGCCCTCACACATCTAAATTCAGACAAAAAGTGCATAGCCCTTAAAAGAGTTGCCATTAGGAGCAGTATAAAGAATATTTTATGAAATACACACTGCAGTTACATCTTACTTCACCCAGACAACATACTTTATAGTGATATTCTTGACTCCATCAGTTGTCCACCTGCCTGTCCCTTTCTCTTTTGAACTATATACTATAATGCAAAATTGAAATGATCTCATACCAATGCATATTAATATAAATTTTAGAATTAAAAATGAAATCAAGACTTTTTATAACAGAAAGTGGATAGGATTAGGATTGTTCAACACTGAGAATGGCTTTGTCAATTGAATTACATGATAGATATTTCCTTCCTTCCTTTTTTCTAATTATTAGATTAATTATTTAAAAGCGAATCGTCCACAGAGAATTTTTAAGGCCAACGTATTAAAAGGCTTATAGCAGAATGATTATACTCCTTCTGCCTTAACTTCCCTCACTCCCCACTAGGTCTCTTCATTAGAGGTCACTTCTTGGAGTACTGTATTAATTTCTTCTGCCATTGTCTATCTATATTTTGCTAGTCAATTTGTGTATACTGCTATTTTTCATTTAGTGATCCAAAGCATTACTTTTTCACTTTTAATTATAGTAAATGAGGATTATAAAAATGTTTTTTTTCCCCTCTCATTTTGTTGGCATAAATCCCCCAGACCGTTCCTGATAAAGAATATATGGGAAATAAAATTACTGAGTCTTTATGTTCCTGAAAATGCCACCTTCACACTTATGTGATTTAGATTCACTATTGGAAATCATTTTCCTTCAGGGTACATTGCTTCATTATCTTCTAGTTTCCAGTCTTGTTTTTGAGAGTTCCAAAGCCATTCTGATTCCTAGACCTTTGTATGTGAACATTTTTTTCATCCTTTCTTACTCTCTGGTAGTTGATAGAATCTTCTCTTTTTCCACAGTTCAAAGAAAAAATATTTTTGTCACATAAGTCTATTTTTGTTGACTTATTTAGCTAATAATGCTCACCTTTCTGTTTCTTTTTCTCTTGCTGTATGCCAACAAATCCAACCTAAGGGAATCAGTCTCAATCTCTGCTTTTATATTTGCTAAGGCAGAAGAGAAGGAGGCATGGTGAAATATATTTTACCCTTAAAATAATCACCCCAAGTGACACCCATTCCATCATATTGTCAAAACTAAGTCATATGGCCTCTTCTTACTTTAGAGAGGCAGAAGAGTACTGTCTCACAATTGCAAGGAAGAGAGCCCAGAACTGTTGGGTGAACAGCACTAGTGATTCCTGTCTTGGTGCTGATAGTTCATCTTAGGTCTTTTCAAGCATTGTGAACTACAGATTGCTTTGTTCTCGTTTCCCCCCACCCCACTGCTTAAGATATGTCTTTTTAAATTGTCTAAGCTGATTACCATTTGTCCATTTTGTTATTGCTATTGTCTTTTTTCCTGTTCTTGCTATTAGTTGGGGTTATGTCTTAAACAAATTATTTTGGTTTTAGTGAAGTTTCAGAAAAGAGTGAAACTGGTTGCATATGTTGAATTGGATGCATTTATCCAGAATGCTGTGGTTGTGATTTCCTGTAACCTGAATGAGCTAATTCTTTAACTC
Organism: Manis pentadactyla; assembly: GCF_030020395.1. Lineage (NCBI taxonomy): Eukaryota > Metazoa > Chordata > Mammalia > Pholidota > Manidae > Manis > Manis pentadactyla. The sequence continues at coordinate 119,870,596 of NC_080019.1, forward strand.
TTTAGTTTTAATTAATGAAAATATATTTAAAGAAGGTGATAAGTCAGATGTTTTATTTAAAAAAGTATTTTATTACCATGTTTGTATTGATATGCAAAATCTTCTGGTCTTTCCAATTCTTTCTCTTTGTATTGGGTTTTAAAAGGTGTTTTTTAATGAAAGCATAGCAACAATAAATAATAATTTGTCAAGTCTTAGAAAAGACACTTTGTTAAATTTGGTGGAGATCTATTACTTAGGAATGTATTACAAATCCTTCCTCAAGTCATAAAGCTTCAAATTCTTTGCTTTTATAAAAATTAAAGTAGCTACTAATTTAGTTGTTCCATCAGTTATTTGCTGCCAGAAAAATGCTGTCTAATACACTACCATGGAAGTCGGTGGCAAACTTCATTTTACTTATTGCATATGTATTTTTCCTCATGAATTTATTATATATTATATATTATATATATATATCATATTATCATTGCCTGAGCAGATCTAGACCCTAAATCTGGAGACCTGGGAAGAACTGGGAGTCTTGGAGGGTTGTCTTTTCAATTTGTAGTTTTCCTCTGAGAACCTCCCCCAGAGGAATGGAAGAGCACATAGTTTTCTTTTTCTGGTGTGACTCTCCCCGGTACCTGAAAGGGTTCAGTAGGATCAAGCTATTGGATCAAATGGTTATTCAAGAGGCAGTCAAGGAATGAGCAGAAGGCACACTTCCTATCACAGGTGCCTATTACATGCGGTTACTAGAGAGAACCTATTGAAGATGGCCGGAGAAGGGGAGAAGACTGAACACCATGAGGAGAAAGTGTGCTCTCTGAAGGTCTCTAGCGTGAGATGACTCGGTTAACCTTTCTGTTTTTTGGTTGTTCCAGAACGCTGCGACGACTGGGGACTAGATACCATGAGACAGGTCCAAGTGTTTGAAGATGAGCCGGCGCGCATCAAGTGCCCACTCTTTGAACACTTCTTGAAATATAACTATAGCACAGCCCATTCGGCGGGCCTTACTCTGATCTGGTATTGGACTAGGCAGGACCGGGACCTCGAGGAGCCAATTAACTTCCGCCTGCCTGAGAACCGCATTAGTAAAGAGAAAGACGTACTCTGGTTCCGGCCCACCCTCCTCAACGACACGGGAAACTATACCTGCATGCTAAGGTAGACGGACTCTTGGTGACTCCCCCTTTTCCCTTTAGCTCCTGGGTTTAACCTAGCGGCCCCTGCTAAGAATAAGCATTTAAGGCGGAATTCCTTGGTTACTTTTCCCCCAAAGTTCCTTCTTAGATTCTAGGCTTTACTTTTATTTTTAAACTCCCATCTGGGATATGGATTTTTTTTAAATACATAATTTCATACTATTTAATAGGTGTATTGGTTTGCTAGGGTTATCAAAACAAAATAGAATAGCCTGGGTGGCATTAAAAAATAAAAAAAAAATTTGTTTTCTCACAATTCTGGAGGCCAGAAATCCAATATAGGGTGTTGTCAGGGTTGGTTTTATTCATCATTCCTTGGCTTGTAGATGGCTGTCTTCACATGCTGTCCCCTCTGTCTTCTGTATCCTAATCTATCCTAATCTCTCCTTATTAGAACATCAGTCATATTGTATTGAGCCCACCTAGATGATTTCATTTTACCTTAATTACCTCTTTCAAGGTCTGTATCAAAATACAGTCACATTCTGAGGTCCTGGGGCTTAGGTCTTCCACATATGAATTTGGGGAGGACACAATTCAGCTCATAACAATAGGGCTGAATAATATAACACAACAACACAACAGCTTAGAATAACATAATAGGTAATCCTAGACCTTGTTCTGAATGTCCCTTATCTCTCATGGATGTTACTGTTTTCTGATGCAGAATTATGAGTGTGTTTTTATTAATTTAAGCTCTATTATGATTAGGTGAAAAAGGACCTCTTCTCTATCACAGAAAAGCAGCTTTGATCACTGTGGCTTTGGGAGTCCCTTGTAACTTCTGAAAGCTCTTCCAAGGCTTTCATCTCACTCTTAGATTTCATTGCAGTGGACTCTAGACTGATGTGTGGACTTCCAAAGAGTCTGAAATTCTGAAATACTCATATGTCCATTATTTATGTCCTAATACAGGTTTGTAGGAGAGGTTAGAACAGGTTATAGTAGAAAGAGCACTGGATGAAAAGACAGAAAAACTCGGCTGTTGTCCCAGCTCTGCTACTACTCATCTGGTCAGTGTACATCTGAAAGCTTTGGTATCTGTACCCACTAATGAGAAAGTTACCCGAAATCCTCTTCAAGCTCCTTTTCATCTTTGACAGTTATTTTTCCATTAACATTTCATAATTGGAATATCAGCAAATACCTGGGAAGGGGTCATCAGTAGCTTTCTAGATGACATTGGTCTCTACTATGCATTCTAGCATTTATAGTATCTCTATTTCCTTTTCCTTGGCAACTCACCACATATGGAGAGCTCCTTCCCAAATTTTTCTGACCTTCTTTTACATTATAGGAGCAGGGCTGCATGGCTGTTAAGGCCTGAGTATACCTTTTATGTTACGTATCAATTTCCAGATTGTCATCTCTTCAGTTTGCTTGTCTGCCTATCTTCTGTTTCTTTAAAGAAAATCTAGAATTGAACTTGTGAGGTGAGGACACCAAAAGCTTCCCTTTGTCCTGAGGTGATTTCTAGACTGAAAATGATCTTCAGCTGAATCAAGTGAAATCATAGGCCTGACATCTCTAAGGCCATAAAGTCGAGATTCATCCCCCAGGATTTTACTGATTGTATTCTTACGTCAATACCCCTATTAAGATAACATCCAGATTTGATTTTGGAGCTGGAAAAGTCAGTCCAACCACTGTTTATCATTTTTTAATCAAAGTATGTATCTTATTAAGCTGAAGTTTGCCTTCTATAACATCCATGTATAGAAGACTTCAACCTAGTGGACCTTTTGTTATTTGTAGGTAGAGATCATGCCTGACACTTTCCCTTCCCACCTTATTACCATTGTCCTAAGTCATTTTTTAAATAACTCTCCCCTTTCCCCCAACCTTGGAGTGGGGAATGCATTTCCCTACACCTTCCATTATATTTGATACTAATTCATGAGCTGTTGAGTATCTAACATATGTTTTAAATAGAAATCACAAAAAAGAGTAGACAGTGAATGACCCATTTACCATCACCCTTAAAAGTCAGTTATTTTTATTATCTAAGTTCCTTTCATTGTTTTCCTGTATGTGGACACAAGTTTTATATCCATTCCATTCTAACAAACATTTATTCAATGCCTACTGAAAGTCTGCACACTGTTTTGGGTACATGGAATAAAAGAAAGCACACATAGTTATGCCTTTATTTGAACTATGATAAACTCTGTCAAGGAAATGTCCACGATGCTCGGAGAAGGTGAGACCTAAGTTAGATACGGATGCATAGGGGATGATGTAGAGGACCTCTGTGGAAAGATGGAGTGATGGCAGAAGAGACTTACAGGCGGATGAAATGATGAAATGACCTGGGCAAACATTCAAGCATAAATACAAGTCCATAGTTATCCTAAGAAGTTTCATGCATTTATTACTTTTTTTCTTTATGCTTAATTTTTTTTGATAGGTAAATACAACTTTGAATTGTTTTACCACAGTTTTTTTTACAGTCTTCCTTTTCATAGATTTTCTTGTTTATTCAAATCTCTTCCTTGATGATATAACACTGGGTGGGCATTTTGGATCATGTGCTCTTTTTAGCCCCACTTTTTCATATTTCTACTATGTGAAAAAATTTCTAATAATAGAATTAGTAGGGCAAAAGCTAAACTTTTTTTTTTTTTGGTTTTAAAAACATATTTCTTCTCCAAAGGTTATTTATACCATTATTAGCTATGAGTTATACACTATTCTCACCTTTTTCTTACTAACACTGAGTCTTACTGAGAATGTGTTAAGGGTAAAATTATGTATAATATATATACATACATATGTATCCTTGAATACAAATATACATATATATATATACATACAAAAACACATACACATGATTAGGAACACATCTAAAATGTAAATATTTTAATATATCAGTAATACTTAATTGTGTCAGTTTTTATTCTGTGATTCAAATTCATATAGGAAATAACGCCACAGTACATTTAATTCTTAGATGAACTCACACATATAAATCAAGTCTCAATGCATAGCATTACTTCACTTAGCTCATTTTAATGTTTGCTGCATTAAATCAAATGCAAATGAGATTGCCCTTTCATTGCATATTTCTCTTTTCAGGAATACCACGTATTGCAGCAAAGTTGCGTTTCCTCTGGAAGTTGTTCAGAAAGATAGCTGCTTCAATTCTTCCATGAAACTCCCACTGCATAAGCTGTATTTAGAATATGGTATTCAGAAGATCACATGTCCAAATGTAGATGGATATTTTCCTTCCAGTGTCAAACCAAACATCACTTGGTATATGGTAAGCAAGCTAGAAGGCATTTTGCCTTCTCTAAAACAGCAATAATTATTTGTTAATACAGAAACTGAGATTTCTCATTTCTTCCGTCATGCACCACTTCCTCTTTTTTTTTTTACCATTTTAAAGGAAGTGGTGAACTGTTTGCCTAACCCACCACTTCTTGAATTACAGTCACTGAACTGCTAGAACTATCTTGTTTCTATTAACTTCCTATGAAGTACAGTTTGAGAAATGTTGCCCACTTCTACTGACTGCTGAGTGGAGTCAGAAACTGCTAATTCATCTGGTGAATATCAACTCCTTGAACAGTCAGTGAGGTATTTCGTTTTTGGTTTTCATGTTTGCCCTGATTTGTGGGCAGAGCACATCTGTGGTCTCTTCCATATCTGAGGGATTTGGAAAGTGTTAATCAAAAATCAAAATGCTGGAAGGTGTCAGTTGTGTCGGTAGCAAAGTTTTTAATCTTTTCAAATGTCTGCATAAGACAAAGCTAAAAACTCTTAACAATATTTAAAATAAAACAGTGACAAGTTATCCACAAGAATTGCCTTCAGTGAAGTGAGTGAGGTGAGCCACCAGCATCTGGCAGACTTGTGGAGGACCCCCAGAAAGCTGGTGGGTACTTACTGGGAAGTATGAGTAAATTTGAAAGCAGTAGCTGAAATTGGGAGAGATTTTGCTCCCTAAGAGATGCTGAGTCCAAGAGGCCTAGAGTAAGAAATTTTGAAGGGATTGGAATAGTCTAATGCCTCAGAACTGAAAAACTGTCACCCACACTGAAGGGAAATTGCTGGGATTCAGAATTACACAATATATAGAAAGGAAAGTGAAGGACCAGCTAGAAACAGAGGAGCAGAATAGTGTCAGGGAATCTCAAGGTACAGTTTTGAAGAGGGATCCCCATGAAGTTAGAAATCCTGCCAAATTCCAAAGCTCAAAAAAAAAGCTTGTTTCACATAGAAATGAGCAACAAAAAGCAATCAAGGTAAAATCCCATTCAAAGTTATAAGGAAAAAGGAGAATAAGAAACAGAATAGCATTTCTGTATTAAAAAAAACGTGCTGGAAGGACATATTGTAATCTACTACTTCAAAAGTTAACTAAAAGCCATTAAGAAATGATACAGGGTGTAATTTATAAATAAATTAATAAGAATTAGAAAAGTCCATAAGTTATATAATTAATCAAATCTTAGAAGAAAATAAGTCATTTCAGAAATGAAGCTAAAGAGGAACATAACAGCAAATGAACCCAATAGATAATGTCTTAAGGTTAACAGAAATTGAAGGGAGTAAGTGAAAATAAATGATAAATAAAAATTAGAAGATTAGGATATATACCAATATCATGTAAAGTAGACTCTAAGACAATGTGTATTATCAGAGAAAAATAGGACATCTCAGAATAATTAAAGGACCAGTTCACAAGGAGGGTATAAAAAATAAATATGTTTCTAAAACAGTATTTCAAAATGCATGAAGCAAAAGTTAACTGAGTTAAAAGTAGTAATAGACAATTACATAATCATAGTTGAAAATTTTATCATCTGTCTCTAACTGATCATTAAAGAAACAAGAGGCAAGTTTAAGAGTTTTCAAGTGGTCAAAGATGGAACAATTTCTACTTCAGTAAGGGTGTTCATCACCATTTGTTGAGTCCCATGAATTAAGCTTAAATCCATAAGTTCGAAATGATATTTCAAAATATATAATTGGTCACATTTGGATATTGATAGGGAATCAATTTGTTATCTTTTAAACTAGTAAATAAAGGGGAAAATCAAGTATACATTATTTCTTCCCTATAAGAAATGTACTCTGAGCAATGAAAAAGTGCAGAGAAGTGTTTTTATAAAAGTATGTAATCATGTTGCAACCCCCAATAAATTAATAAATTTAAACATTAAGTATCAGTGACTGCTAATATCACAAGAAGAGAAATAGCCAGATAGATTCCTTCTGGTGAAAGAACACAGTATCACTTATAATTGTGCTAAGTGGCTTAAACCTGAACCTTATAAAACTTTTGGATCTTGCTTCCATTTTGCAGGAAATAGAGTGAACAGAGGAATGTATTGATCTACACCATTAATTTGCAGTCAGCAACATTCAAAGGAAAATACTGTAGGTCAAATGCTTTAGGTTATTCAACAGATAAATTGTAAGAAAAAGAAACCATGGTCTTGGGATGTATAGATTAAAAGAAACACATATAGATGCATTTAAAAATGGATGGGACTATAGTGTGTAAGGATGCACATATACCTGATACAGTTATAAATAAAAACAAGGAAGTGATTTTATTATGAAAGTATACATAGAGTCTACTTTGGGGGCTTGTATAAGAGCTGTGATTGACATGGGGCATATGGAAGGCCTTCAAGGATGGCTGGCAACATTCTATTCCTGGATCTGAGTTGTGGTTACAAAGGTGTTTCCTTTTGTTATTTTTTGTATAATAATTCACTAAAGCACACACACGTTTTGAGTGTGTTTTGTATTATAATAAAATGATTGAGAGAAAAGTAGAGAGGAAGGGAAGAACAAGAGAAGGTAAGAGACAATGAGAGAGAGACTGAGACAGACTGATTTAAGATATCTAACAACCATTTGCAGTGTATAGACCTTAGTTGGATTGTATTTTACTCAAGCAAACTATGAAACAAGTTGTGAGGAAATCAGGGAGCTATGGACACAGACAGAATATTAATAATACAATGAATGGTTATTACTTTTTAAATTGTGATAACAGAACTATAGTTACAATTGCAGAAGGGTCTCATCATTTAAAGACACACACAGAAATACTTACAAATGAACTTGTATAATGTCTGTGATTTACTTCAAAATAATCTTTAGGTACAGTAAGTGGTTATAGATGAAATGAGACAGCCTGAATTGGTACTTTTGAGGGTAGGTGTAGATACAGGGGAATCACTGTTTATTGTCTCTATGATTGTAATTTTCTATAGTAAACAACATAAAAATTATTAAAAGAGTAATATTAGCAATTTCTTATCAATAAGTGTAATACATTTCCAAGTTTAAAAAAGTATTCATCTATTTACCCACAATCAATTTCTCTCATCTCCAACTCTGTTAATTTTTCTATACTTTGAGTACTCAGTGGTCTGGAAAAATTCTATTCCCTTACCCATTCTATATTTTTTTCCTTTCCTTTTTTCCTCATTCATTCTCTCTGCCTGAAATGTCTTGTCTTCTTTCTTTAAAATGGGTCCAATTCTGCCACCTTCATGAAATGTCCCCTGTTCTGTCCAACTAGAAATAATGTTTCCCTCATATAATCCCATATCTTTTTATTTATGTCTATTTACATGTCATTTTCACTTCTTTATCATTTTATAGTCATTCATTTGTGCATTCAACACATATTTGTTGAAGATTAACTCTGTTCAGTTGCAATATGTCAGGGATTTGGGGGACACAGTAATGAATAAGATATATCTCCTGCCTTACATAGTTCTAATGGATCTTACATTTTAGTTCAGATAAGTTTATAATTATGAATTCCTATTCTTTTCAGAAGTAGGATTCTAAGTTCCACAAAAGTGCCAAAGAGTATCTATTTTTAGTCATAAGGAGGGAGAAATGTACATGCTTATACTCTATGAGATTATCTATTTCTTGAGGGCAAAGTTATTGCATATACTCTGTATCTCTAATGATTTTCAGACTTTTTATTTCCTAGCTGCATGAATGTTGGTGCTATTAACCAAGGCATGAAATAGCAGAGGCATAGGATTAGGTTTAGGGAGCAAGCAATAGATTTAGGTAATGTCTTATTGAGTCAGAGGTGTCTGTCAGACATCTAGGGGGCAGTGGTCAGTAGGCCACTTGTGATTGGGTTTGGGGCTCAGAAGAAAAATCAAAGCTGGAGACAGAGAACTGGATGCATCTCTGTAATAGTTGAAGCTCTTAAGAAAAATAAAAGGAGAAGAGAAAAGGACATAGGTCAAAATCTGGGGAGAATGTTCATACAGTGAATGAAAGCAGAAAGCCTGGAAAAAGAATCACACAAAAAAAGTCCTAACAGTAAAGCCATCACCATGGCCGATACCAGCAATGTGGAGGTGACTGAAAAGGAAACCAGTTACCAGCCATCCTTTCTACTTTACGATTGTGGAAGGAGTGTTATTAAGGTGTGGTGTACTGCTTCTGATTTTTCTGTTGTGGGGTAATGACTGACACCTTTAAGCCTAAGAGCTCTGCCATCTTGCAAAAAGGTCGTTCTCTGCAGCTACATTGTCCCCTATGTAGGAGTGCGTGGGAATGCTCACGTTGCTCTCTATTTCCTACCTTCTGCAGTTTCTCCCTGCATCCACCTCATATCCTGGCCCTCTTACATCAACTGCCTTCCTACTCTGACATTTTAAAAAATAGTCTCTTTTAGTAACACAGATTACTCTATGAGCATTAAAAGATAATCAGTTCCAGAAAATTTTCTTTCCTCTTAACAGAAAGATGGAAACTGAAAAAAAGGGAGAGAAAACTAACATTTCTTGCATTTTATAATGTAAAATACATTATGCTGGGTACTTTATATGTTATATGGAATGTTAATCATATCCTTTAGGGTAGATATCCTTTTCAGATTAAGAACCAGAGGCTCCGAGAGGTAAACAAAAATAGCAAACACTATTGGACACAGGAATTCTTCCAAATACTTTAGTTATGTTGCTTAGTTTTCTCAACATGAAATGGGCAATCTTGTTTTCTCCTTTTATAGTTAATAAATAGAGAGTGGTTGAGAGATTTGCCCAAGGTCACAGAGTTAGGAGCTAAGTTTCACCCCTATGCAATCTATATCAAGAGCCTATACTTCTACTTTACCTTATATAATTTACTCAAAACAGTCCAGCTGATGATGAGAGAGTCTGAGATTTAGGGCCAATTTTTATTTGGTTCTAAAGCCTATACTCCCCAGAAATGACACAGAAAGGGTGGCCCAGCCCTTTCTTCTGAAATTTAGGGCACTTTGAAGGGCAGGGCAATCTTCAAATACAGAGTGGGTTATAAATGGGATGGTGGGACATACAGAAACCTGAGGATAGAGGGCCCTGGGAAGTCAAAAGGGGTTCAGAAAACTGAGATTGCTAGGAACAGAAAGTCAAAAGTTTCTGTTTCAGAATTGCAGGGGAAATGGGGCAGGATTAAATTTTCCTCCTCTGCCTGTCTTTGCTTAGCCTCATCTCTTCTGCTTGGCAGGGTTTTCTTTATTCAGGGCCCAGACTCAACAGTTCTTTAATGCAGCAATCCTGTGAGTTAAATTGATGTTCAGTAAATGTTTGTTAAATAAGCCAGATTTTGTAACTAGCCTGGAAAGTAAACCATGGCTTACGAGTGATTTACTGAATTTCAAATAGCCAGCTTATAAAATAACTTCTGGAACAAAACGTGTGTATAAATTGGAGGCTGCCTGTTTTCTCACATAGGACTTTCCAAATATATAGCAGTAAAGGCACATGTACGTGGGATTCTTTGTGGTGGTTGTTTGCTTTTACTATTAGATTTACTTAGAGACACCTGAGCTTTAAAGTATGGCAAGCCAGCTGAACTTTCATATTACTAGATTACTTCTGATTCTCATTGTTTTAATTGCATATTTGATTTTTTTTTCCATAGACACTTACAAAAAACAAAGGCAATTTTCCCCTCCTTACTGAGAATCAGAGGAACCTCTTCACTAAGTGTTTCGGAAATGTAATCATGTATAGCAACTGAAACGCTCTCAACTGCTGTTTAACTGAATGGACATCCTTCCAGATTTGGAAAATTTGGTTGTCCTTGTACCCAGTGTGATCATTAAAATTGGTATATTACCTCCACCTATAATTTTCAGTGTGAAATTAATCATAACTGGTTAGATATTGTTTATAAGTTTCTCTCAAAAAAATAGGAAAATATCTTTGCCTAGTCATGACATACCCCCCTGCCCCCACAGCTAACATCTCACCACATGATTTATTTCCTTTCAAGAATTTTGCTCATTTCTTGCATTTCTTTACTTATACATTGTGGTAGGTTGTGTTGGCTACCATTACGTGGTTGGAAAGCTGCTCTCCTGTTTAACTTCTCCCTTTTGAATTCAGAATGAGGAACTGACTGGTCAACTAAATGGATGACTTGTCTTCTAGACAAACAAGTGTTTGCTTCATAATGGAAATCCACTGTTAACCCATTTCTCCTATTTGGAGAGATTTTTTTTTATTCTTTGGGTATCTAGATCTTTGTTCATATCTTTTTTTCATGGATTTGAAATAAACAATTTTGAAAGCATCATAAAATTTACAGGATTTATTTTCAGGAATGGTTCATCATGTTTAAAAATATCCTGGGTGTCTCAGGTGCATGTGTCAAAGGGTTGAGAGATGCAACTGCTTATAAGAAATAGCAAGAGATCATCAGATGCCACAGACTAGAGTTAATGAGTATTTATAGTTCAAAAATGCCCTGAAGCTACCCCATCACTTAGAATGGAAAATGTTTCCTTCACTTCCTTTTCTAATATGCTATAGGTCTAATAGCTTTCAAATGGCTTTCTTTTATTTTATTTTCTTTCAGTTAAAACTAGCTAATACACAATTTTTAATGGTCTGTGTTCTCTGAAGAGTAGATTAGACCCCAGACTTACCCATTACTTCTTATGATATATTCCTCAATTTGAAATATTTTTCTAGACAAAGTAGCTCTAAGTAAAAATTGTCCCTGGCCTATATTTTTATCCTACCTTATGGAAAGTAGAGGAAATCTCAAGAGAAAGCATATTTGCATCACTGACACATAGGGTCAATGAATAGCTGTAAATATGTCTAGTCCAAATTTCAAGTTCCTCTTCATGGTTTGGGATAAGATAAATAAAGAGAAGGAGCTAGCAAGAGATCAACAGATGCCTGTTTTGCACTACTTTCCTTGCTATTTAGACATACCTGATCCACATCTCTATTCATAAGTCCATGGGGCTAATTCTTTGTTTTATTCAATGCTGTGTTCTCAGAAACTCAAATAGTACATGGCACATGATTTATTGATTAATACTCAAGGATGAATGAATGAAGAAGTGAATGTGTGAACAAACTTTGAGTCAGAAGCATTTCTTTACATTCATAGCACATAGTATGAGTCCTAAAACAATGTGTCTTAAAGTTTTTACTTAAATGATACTTGGCAAGTCAAAAAAGTTCTTTTTATAACATTCTTAAGAAGTGTGTTGACAAGTTCAGTACTAACTGCTAACTTCTGATCCTGAGAAACTTCCAATCTTTTCCAGTTTACTACTAATTAATGAGACAGGAATCAGCTTCACATAAGTGATAGAGCCATATCACATATTAACGCTGGGGCTGACCCAGGTATGCCATATGTGCAGGACCACAGTATAGGGTGGGGAGACAGTGTCAGCTGGAATTTAAAAGGCTCAAATTTCAGCTCTGACACTGCCTAGCTCTATGACACTGGCAATTACTTAACCTTTCTAGGCCTTTGTATCCGCATCTATAAAATGGACATAACTTGCTAGGTTTGGAATAATGATCAGATGAGAAAATAGAGTTCATGTAAGTGCATGTCTCAGTATTTTTCCAGCTTTGACAAATGCTGACAAGAGTTGTTCATTCTTGGTTAAGAAGTTAGTGGAAGACTAGGTATCTGAAAGATTCAGCTATCTGGAAAACTGAGTTTTAGCTCTGGACTGTTTTATCTAGAATATCTCTTGACCTGCCTGTCTCATTTTTTTTCCACCTGTAAAGCTAGAGCTTATGTAGTCTGCTCTGTCAGCTTTATGGAGATTTAAGAACAGCTAAGCTAACAAATGAAAGAAGAAAATAGCTTTGAACTTTTTAAATGAAAGGTGCCACAAAATCAAGTAGAGTTCTACAGTCTGAACTCAATTTAAACCAAATCTGATGTAAATTCATTATAAGAATGTAAGCTTTTGTGGCCTTATACATTGTAATAAACTAAGAGTGTTGAAATATTTTGCTGATGTGGCAAGTGTCTAGAAGTACTGGATAAATTGCATCAAAACAGGAAAAATTACATTAAAAAATGTAACTGAACATGTATTACTTCCTCTTGATGATCATCTCCATACATCAAACTTCAGTGCTGTTCTTGAAAAAACGTATTTCCTGTGACAAAGAATTACAAAATATGTCACTTAGTGTAGTTGTCATATTTCAAAGTGCACGCTTCAAGAATTGAGGTAAGAAAACCTTAAGTATACATGAATTAAGTATGTAAAACGGGAAATTGACAATACAATCCGGTAATAACCTCCCAGAATTTTAAAGATCTAAATGACCTTAGAGCTAACCCAATCCTTTTTTCATAAATGAATTATTGATTTTTGTAAAAGAAAAACAAACACAAAATTTTTCTAAAAGTAAATGTTTAACATATGTTTTTGTCACAGGTGATGTATTGATATTTTCCTTTAAAATAAAAAAATAATATAGTTAGTTTATGGGGCTAGGAGTTCCAAAACAAGATCTTAGCTATGTTAAATGAGACATTTCAATCTCAAAAATTTGAAAATCAGCAGAGTTACATGAAAATAGGAGTTGGAACAGAAATAAACTCTTAACTCTTGGCGAGATTCATAAAATATCTTTTATTTTTAGATTCTGGAGTCTGTAATATTCAGTTGTTAAAAATGGGATAAGTAGAAGAAAAACACAAAAAAGTTTGGAAATGACTGGTATGGTGATTCAGCAGAATGATCAGGAATGCCAAAACCAGACATCTACATTGAGGCCTACTTTGCCAGAGTGACTGGATTCCTGAATTGATATAATCAGTGAAGAGATGTGGAAAAATGAAAAATAATTGTTTTTTTAAATAGCACTACATACATTTGCTTAAGTTGCCTTAGTTGTTTCTCAAGACTTTAAATCTTGCTTCACTAGTAATAGGAATTCTCAGAATCTGAATACTGAATCCTTAGACGAGAAATTTGTAAATTTTGAATTAATTTCTTAGTTCAGAATTTTTATTTTTCTTTTGCCAAAAAGATAATGAAACTTACCACGTTCATTCTTTGCAGAAGCATCATCAAATAAGTGGCCAAAAGAGTTCTGCAAACAGTGCAGCCAGCGTAGATACGCTCTGTGCAAAATTAGATGTGTATATATATGTGTTTATATATTTTCTATGCAGTGGTAAACATATTTTCTTTTACTTCTAGGGATGTCAAAAAATATATAACTTTCATAATGTAATACCTGAAGGTATGAACTTGAGTTTTCTCATACCCTTGACTTCAAACAATGGAGATTACACGTGTGTTGTTACATATCTGGAAAATGGGCGTACCTTCCATCTCACCAGGTCTCTGTCTGTAAAGGTGGTAGGTAAGCATGATTTGTGTTAAGTGCATAGCCAAAAGGCCATAATTTTCTTTTTTTCTCTTAATAGTTTATTACAAGCAACTGTGTAAATTCTATAGAACAGAGGCTTATCTTTTTTGTTCACTCCACTATCCTGAGAGCCTTTAGCAATTCCACATACATAATAGGCATTTACTAAGTATTGGTCTACTGAACAGATACGTGAATGAATGAAGTAAAGGCAGTTTGGGGACTGAAAAGTGTGCCAGACACACCTGTGTTCAAATTAAACCATTGTCATTTATTAACAATATTGACTATGATCAAAGTCTCAATCTCTTTATCTGAACTCTGGGACTAAGACTGCCTAGCATTCAGTACAGTTTAGAATATCAGAAGTAATATATTATGCTAATGTAGTTATAAGCAAGCAACAGAGTCAACGAATAGCAGTTAATATTGTCAAAAATATGTTTAACTTGAATTAAGTAAACTGTGTCTTTCTGAGTAGTAGAACTATTGTAGGTAATGCTGAAGCTACTTGCTAGCAGGGCTCAACCATTGCATTGTACTGAGAAAATAGAAAACTAGGAAAGTAGAAAGGACAATGTCTAGGCAGAGTCAACAGACTCCTAGCAAACCCAGAAGTCAAGAGAATCAGTGTCAGAATAGGTGGCATTTATAGTAAAGCCCTAAATACCACTGTGGCAACTATATTAAAAAAGATAGCATATCCCATCTTTTACCAGATGGAAACATTGAGGGCCAATAACAGAACATAAATTATTTAAACATGCTCTCTAAATTAATGGAAGTGATTCTAAATCCAGAATCTTTTCAGGGCTTTTTCTGCTAGTCTGACATTAGAGTCAGCAGACTGTTTTTTTTTAAAGGCTTTAACATAATGCAAATAAAATTCAAATTGAACAATTGTATAATCACTTATCTTTCTCTTTTTCTCTTAATAGTTTATTACAAGCAAATGTGTAAATGTTTACTTTTGGAATAACACAAAGTTAAGGACTAATTCAAAAGAAAAATTAGACTAAATTTAGAACCTAACATGAAGGACTTTAAAAGTCAAATCAATAATCTAACTTTATATTCATCTAGGCAGTTATTTCATATATATATATAAATATAAATATATTTGGAAAGTTGGGAGCAGTCATGCTTGTTCACCTTGATTTATAGATGTAAAAGTTGACAGACACAGATGTGTGTGTTGGGAGTTTCATATCCAACTTTTAAGCACAGGTTTGTTTTTTTAAAGCTGAGATCCGTTGAGTACTTATATACCAGTAGGATGCTTTAATATGCATTGCTTAATTTAATCCTCAAAATGAACTGTGAGGTGAGTTTATTATCTTCATTTTAGAGCTGAGGAATTAGCTTTTTGAAGATTAAGCAGAAAACTAGAGTCATATGATTAGTTTATGGCCAAGTCAGGATTAGAACATTGGCCATTAAATCTTTGAAGCTTCTACACTTAAACACTATGCTATTAAGTCTCTTTGAGGTATTGTTCTTTCAGTTTAGGAGTGTAGAATGTTACAAAGAGCAGCAAGTCTATGAATGAACAGTCAGTTAATAGCCAGACATCAGGTAGATGACTTGCATGCTGGCCTCACAATTGTGCTTTTGAATTTTCCATTCATTTAATACTTATTTAACCAGGTTCCATATTAGACGTTCTAAGTATGTTGAGAAAAAATGTGTAGGAAAGAAACAATTGAGCAACATATGAAAGCAATTAATTATTATGTAGTATGAGAAATCTATCTCATATTAACTTTGGGGAAGAAGGCACTGGTTAAAAAGGTTCTATCCTGAAATATGGAGGATATTCAACGTTATCTTTGTTTGTTTGTTTGCTTATTTTAAATGAATGAAGTATTGCAATTGACTATACGCTGAATTGTAGGTCTCCTCAAGAAGAACTGACAAATAATGCCAGCAAGTTGGGCAAGGCTTCACAGAAGAGCAACTTTTTGAAATGGTTTATGAGGGATAAAAGCTACATGATTTAACATCAACTTCCTTTGTTCTTTGCTGTCTATCATAGGCTCTCCAAAAGATGCGTCACCTCCCCTGATCTTCTCACCCAACGATCTTGTAGTCTATGAGAAGGAACCTGGTAATTATAGCTGTGCCTCTAAATTTCAGTTGGATTCTCTTAATCACAAGGATTGAATTGTCACTTAAGTTAATGCTAGAGAATAGAGGGCTATTGGAAAGAAACACATGAATTGAAAGTGAAATGTTATCAGAAACCAAGACAGCCCTGGGGATTAGCTCCTTCATTGATCTCGAGGGCAACTCAGGGACTCTGCTTCTCTCTCAGCAGCTGCTCCCTTCCTCTCTGTGAGCGGTTTTCCTCTCCTGATTAGCGATTTCTGTTTGATGCAGACTTCAGCTTTGATTTGCCAAGACTTCAGCATGAGCATAAGACATCCTTTAATTTCTGCTCCACTCCAAAGGGTAGAAGCCGGACTGTGAACATGATAGGTAACAGCCGAGGAACTAGTGCACCCTGATTCCGAATACTATTGAATGCATCCTATGGCTGGCTGGCTTTTCTTCTCATTTTCACATTTTTTTCATTCTAGACAAAAATCATTTGTAACTGACCAAATAAGCATAATTTCTTATTCTTCTGGCTCAGAGCCTCCTACAGTTAAATGGAAAACCATAGAAAATCTTAACATTTCCTGTATTGTATCATTTGTAATAAATTTACTCTAAACCTAATTAGAGTTATAAATGAACATTTGCTTAAATATCTTAAAGAGAATAGAGGCAGTGATCAATCCCCCCCACAACACACACACACAATTAAGTTAAGGTTTCAGATAGTGATCTGCCTTGTAAAAAAGCAAAGAACACACTGAGGAGTCTGCCAACCCCAATCAACCACATTTCCTAGAATTCGTAGTAGCTTTATATAGTAATATGAACATTCTTCCTGCCTTCAGGGTAAATCCTTATTAATCACTTAAGTATATGTCATATGGTTACAAAAGCATGCCTGAATCCATGTTCACTTTGTCTTCCTACATATTGATATAGAAAACTGGAGGGAAGGCCTAAGAACCATGCAGTGGAAGAGAGGCTAGAGTATGAGCAGTGAGACAGACCTGAGTTCAAATTAGGATGACAGTATAATTTATCATTTCAACCTGGATACTCTTAAACAGTGCAAGCAATTGGTATTAATAACTAGGAAAGTAAGCATCAAAAAGAACTATTCTGGGCAAAGTGGAATGGAAGGTCCATTTAGGTCAAATCCTGGCCTGCCACTTAATAATAACTTGATCTAGAAATGCCATTTAACATCTTTAAGCTTCAGTTTTCACATCTGTAAAACATGAATTTAAAAGTATCTAACATTGTTTAATTAAAATTAAATAAGACCATTATAAAGTGTAAATACTTAGCATTGTGACTTGTACAGGGTTCTGAGGAGGGTGCTGCTGTTATTATTGTTATTGTTACTATTATTACTCCTACCACTACTGGTTCTGCCTGGAGATCCCTCTAATCCCATGTTCTATCTCAGAATGATAGCATAGAATTTCTGTTTATAAATCATTTTAAAACTGATTGTATCCTGACAGCTTGAGCATTTCAAGATGTGGCCTGCCTATGCAGTCCTCTCTACGATGGCTTTGCCCATCTTCTCTGGGCCAAGGACCAAGGATCTGGAGAACCTCTCCTTAGTCAGCCTTTGTAAGGGAGATAACAAAGGAGAAGAGTGGTCCATGGAGTCTTAGTGATAAAAAAGGATGTCGTCAGAGCCTTTCTGAACAAATACTGTCATGTTAGAACAGATATGGATTGTATTAAAAATAGTCATTTTAGTAATTTTCTATAAAGCTGCTGTCCTTTTGTTTTTCGTTGGTTTGTTTTGCAATAAAATATGGTATAGTACCTTATAGTAGCCCACTTGAAAATTATCAGAGGTAGGGTTTTAGGTACACTTTTAAAGCTTCTGGTTTGTCATAGAGTAGACTACCAATATAGGTTTTAACCATGTGGAGGTTACGGACTGATGGATTAACTTGTTTTTTCAGGAGAGGAGCTACTCATCCCCTGTACAGCCTTTTTTACTTTTGTGAAGGATTCTCACAATGAGGTGTGGTGGACCATTGATGGAAAAAAGCCAGACGACACCACTATTGATGTAACTGTTAATGAAAGGTATCATTGGCTCAGGAAAGGGGGTGGCTAACATTTGTCCCTCAGTCAAATGCTCTAATAAATGAAAATGAATACTGAAAAAAATAAATTCATTGTATCCTAATCAATTAAATAAAAATTCTAATTTTTGTTCATCATTCACAAAAATCAGCAAGATTTTCAAGTCTTTAATGACCGATCCCAAAGATCCCAAAGCAGGGTTACTGGACTTGCAAACCAGGACTGAGATGCCGTTAGCTGATCACGCGTTTATGCTACCCACTTGCAAGAAGATGCAGTGCATATCTGATGTGAATGAAAAACCCACACAATAGGGTTGTGGGTAGATGAAAGCTTGTCAATGTAGCCTTGTTCTTTTCTTCCTCAAGTTTGGATCTGGGCCTATATATTTGTGCCTCAGAGAGCTGCATTAGTCTCTTGTCTTCCCGTAAGCATGTATTTCCTATCTTCTTCCTTCTCTCTCTTAATTCACATAGCATATATGTCACGTTTACAATTGATAGTTATTTTTTAAATACTGGCTAAATACGTTCATGTTCTTTAAATTTTATTTTTAAAGTGGATGGGTGGTAACACAACTCACTCTTTAAATCACAAGCTGGATCATTTTGTTTCTAAATAAACATGACTTCTTTTGAAAGGGATTAGGTTGGCAAAGAGGAAAATACAGGTCTTTGAAGACAGAAGATGCCTCTGTAAATGAGTGCACACCTGCAAGATAGCAATGGGCTCACTGCTACAATTAATAAAAAATAGCATCTGACAAAGCTCATGACAAAGTAGTTTTAAGACCTTAAGCTTTATCCTCTATGTGTAGATAGATCTTAGGCTATTTTAACTTGTAGAATGCAAAGATATTTCTTTCCTAGTATTAAACTCAGACTGTGTGCAAAAATTATAATGTCTGCTTTGCATTAGACACTCTGCAAGATACTCCCTCACTGAGTAGATTTTATAGGAGTAACAGTGATAGAGCAGAAATTTCAATATAACATGATAAATGCAGTGACTGGAAAGTATCCCATTTATGTTAGGAGATGTTATGGGAAGACTTAGTTGGATATTTCAGTCAGTTTTAAATGACTAGGTCATACTTTTCAGATGATAACAGTACCTAAAGAAAGGTTTGAAAAATGGGTAGAAATCAACTAGATTAAGAAATTGAAAAGATGTTCCTGGTAAAAGGAGCAACCTGTTCAAAGGCCTGGATATTAGGGAAGTGGGACATATTTAAAAGTGCAGAAGGAGCTTCCTGAAATTGGAGCAGTTTTTGTAGAAGGAATTGATCAAAGATGCAGCTGAAAGCACAGAGAGAGAGTTACTGATCATTTCAGGAATTTTGAATATTGTGCCTTCTATCCTATTATAATAATAATAGAAAATTTCCTCCTTGCTGCTATTGAAGCACAAGTCAACATTCATAGTTGAGCAGTGCAGTTAAGCTCTAAACCCATCACAGCCCTTAACCAAGTTCCCATGACTGACAGTAAGCCTTATTAGAAGAACCTGGGTTTCCGTCATCTAGAAAAGAGATTTTTTTTTCCCTTTTGAGCGAAGTGGTTTGAAGTTATCTTAAATTTTGATCTTGGACCCAAAGCACTTGATCTATAACTTGATGAGATGTGGATATATTTATTTTCACAAAGTTAACTTTCTCTGAGAAGTTTCTTACTTTGATATGTTATGATTTAAATATGAGGTTTCAGCATTTTGACCAAAATATTCTACCTCAAAATCCAAGCTTTGGGAATCCCTGGAGTACATCAACTATTACTGTGAGATGACAATAATGACATGCATGAATATTTGCTAAGTGTTGCTCTAATTCTTACACATTAACATATTCAAGCCTCAGAATTCTTGCCTTAGTTAATACGTGTCATGTACTGTGTAGGCATTGCTACTTGACACTTTTTCAAAGGCAGAATTCAAGACATGGAAAGACTGGTTACCTTCTTCAAAGTATCTAGCCAGTACATGCCAAAACCTGCATCAAGACCCAAATGAATCTGGCCTCGAGGCATCTCTCTAAACTGATAGAGTAGCCTGCCCCAGAAGTTTGAGGGAAGGAGCCATTTTGCTTTGAAGGAAGATCTATAGTATGACGCCCACAATGGGATTTTACCTGGATATGGAAATTGTGTGTTGTATAGTCGGTGAAGAATAGTATTGGAGTCTAGGAGCTTTTACTCTTTTGGAACCCTTGGGTCACAGGAACACAGCCCGTCCACACCCTGTCTGTCCTCACGGGGGGTCTCTGTGCTTGCTGACTCATCTGACTCAATGCACAGGGCCCAGCTCTCGAATCTCACTAATGCTTTGATTTTCTCTCCCCCATTTCTAGTGTAAGTGAGACTAAAACAGAGGATGAAACAAGAACTCAGATTTTGAGCATCAAGAAAGTTACTGCTGAGGATCTCAAGCGCAACTATGTCTGTCATGCTAGAAATGCCAAAGGGGAGGTTGACAAACCAGCCAAGGTGAAACAGAAAGGTAATGGATGTGATCAGCAGATGAATCTGTGAACTCCCCAAGTAGCATTGGGGGGCAAAGGGGAAAAAGGAGGAATTGAGAATGAGAGAGCTCCAGCGCTTAGCCCAATATCTGACACAGAGTAATCAAAGTTGAATAAAAAATCTTTAAAGAAAGTTTCCATCAATATAAACACACTGAAAACATTTCTTTATAGTTTTGTAATTTAGTGCCCAAATGTGGCTAAACAATCCATGATTATGGTAATGAGAATCATTTTATATCTGTACAGTCATGAAAAATGAAAAAATCCAGAAAATATTTAAAGCTAACAAAGATATAATAAAAGTGATAGAGTTGCATATGGTTGGTGAATTGTAAAGGCCCTTTTAGAAATCACTGGTGGCAGAGTTCAAGGGCCATAAAAATGGTCACACAATATGACTTAATACTTTAGGAATTTTCCCTGAACAAGTAACTTAACAGAAAGAGAATTATGTATGCATTGATATTCTTAGAATCATAACTATAGCAATGAAACATTATAAATAGCAGTCTCTAATTGTATGCAAGTAGTTAATTAAGATGTAAAATATTTCTTCTAAAAAATATAATTTTAAAATGATCATCTTAAACACTGTTATCAATATTCAAGCAGATTTATAAGAGACCACTAGCCACCATTGCTAAAATGAAAATTAAACCTTACTTAAAATGATATAAAGTGATTTATATGTTGATATTATCCATAATACATTAAATTGATTGTACTATTTACCTACAATAAACAGAAATTATAAAGCTTTCTTGTGTGAACTCTTGCTCCTGAAACAGACTGTGTCTAAAATACTCTTTGGGTCTCTCACCTAACACAGAATCCCAGACAGTTAATACTTTCCAGGATGTTATTCAATGATCTGGAGACAGATGATGATATATCACATATGCCGTCAAGTCATTCAGAATCATCCTGCATCCCAGTGTCAGATAAAGCCCAAAACATTTACATCAAAAGTAAAAAAAACAAAAGTTAATTCACAACTGTTACATTTTGCAGTGGGAATTAAACTTGTCTTAAAGATGATGAAAAGAGTCTTCACCTTAACATTTCATTACAATTTGGAAAGTAAAGAGCAAAGGCCTGAAGCATATATGCCTCTTAAGAATTCTTAATGGACTGCTTCTGGATAGTTAATTGTTCTGCTCCTTGGTTGCCAGTGTAAAGAGAAAAGACTGAACTACATGATAAAAGGCAGTGTTTCCCAGAGTCAATTCCTAAGAACACTACTAAGACTCCATAGTACTGCAATTCATCATTTGTACTGTAGACTCACTCAGATGACCTGTGTTGGAATCTGATCTCTGCATCTGAGCTCTGTAACCTTGGGAAAGCTACTTCTCTGTGAGCTTCATTTCCTTTATATTTAAAATAGGCAAAAATAATAAGACTACCTCATAAGGTTGTTTTAAAGTACTCAGCACAGTTGCTGGCATATATTCCTATACATTAAATGCTCAATAAATGTTAGCTTGTGTTACTATTTCCACAAGATTTTCATAGGTACTATTTGCATGTGTTTGGGGAAAACATTATGGAGGATAACATAAATGAATTACTTTTTGTCAGCTGGATAGAATCAAAGCAATCGATTAAAATACTGTTTAATCTAGAAGTGACAGAGTAGCACCCCTTCCACAGAAGACTGCTCTGAATGGTTTGATGTGAATGGCATCAGGAATGTGCAATGCCCAGTGCAACCATTAGACAAGATGATCTGTGCTGAAGTTACATTAATAGTACACATAATCCAGCTGGGTCTGTGTATGTCCAGTGGTATCAGAGGTGTGTGGGCTTGGCTTCTTGGCTTCTGTTCTAGGCCAGTTACTGCTGAAATTTGGGGGTGATACCTGTGCTCACATTCATACATACATGTCTGGGTCCTTCTCCAAATTCATTGACAAAGCATTTCATTCTGTGTACTTCACCAAAAAAATGGCTAGAGCCTGCAGTGAAAGGAGTGTCTTGGGATAAGTCTTCTGACAACAAAATTTTGGAAATTTCATAATTTCTTGATAACACCATTTCACCTAGTCAGTTAAATTATGAAAGGAAAGTCAGTGAATGTATTAAACTTGCAGTTGTTTCATCATAGGACAGTGGTAGGGACCAAGGCAAGGTGTATGTTGAACTTAGTGAGAACCTGCCACACCTATTTCCAAAGAGGTTGTACCATTGTTTGCTTCCACATACGCTGTGTGTAAATTCCAGGTACTGTAATTCTCACCAACGCTGGGAGTTTCAAACTTCTAATTTTTATTCATGCCTGTAGATGGGTATATAGCTATCACCTCATGTTTTTAATTTGCATTTTCAAATACTAACGATGGTGAGCACGATTTTATGGATTTATTGACCATTAGTTAACATTTCTTCTTTTTGTGAAGTGTCTATTAAAATCTTCAGCCTGTTTTGTTACTGGGTAGTCTGTTAATGAGCTGTAGTGTACATCTCCTTTATCAAGTATGTGACTTGTAAATATTTTCATCCAGTTTGTGAATTCATTTTCTTTTGAGGAGCAGGATTTTTAAAAATTGATGGAGTCAGTTTTATCAGTTTCTTCTGTTATGGATAGTACTTTTACAATGCTATGTTAGCAATCATTGATTTAGAAATGTTTCTTTTACGGTTAGGTCTGTAGTCCATTTCAAATGAATTTCTTTATAGTATGAGATATGTGTTAGAGCTTGGTATTTTTTGTTTTCATTTTTCCATATAAAAACCAGTTGTCCTAGCCTTATATTGAAAAAAATATCTCCTTATTTTATTGAATTATTTTAACAACTTGGCAAAAAAATTGAACTGTGAGAGTAGCTCTATTTCTATAATCCCTAGTCTGTTCTATTAGTCTGCCTGTCTTTAGTCCAATACTGCTTTGTCTTAACAGCTTTAATGTAAATCATAAAATCAGAAACTGTAAATCCTCCTCCCTTTTTCTTTTCTAAGATTGATTTAACTATTCTAGGGACCATATATTTTTTCATATAGATTTTAGTATCAGCTTGCCAATTTCTATATAAAAGAGCCTGCTGGGATTTGATTGGGATTGCATTAAACTTATGAATCAATTTGAAGAGAATTGAAACCCTAACAATATTGAGTTTTCTAATCCATGAACATGATATATCTCTCAATTTATTTAGATCTCATTGCCTCATTGATTTTCCTGAGCAATGTTTTTTTCTTCTTTTTAGTGTTATGTGTTGTAGTTTTGCACCCATATTACTAAATTTATCTCTAAACATTTTTGGTTTTGATGCTACTGTAATGGTATTTTTTTAATTTAATTTTTCAATTGGTCATTGATAGAAAATAGAGATGAAATTAATTGATTTTTATGTATTGAGTTTGGTTGGTCCTTTGACTTTCTCAAATTCACTAATTTAAATAAGGTTTCTGGTTTTTTGTTCTGTTTTTAGATTCCTTAGCACTTTCACACACTTGATCATTTCACCCATATCTAAACAGACTTCTCCTTCCTTTAAAACGTTAGGCCTCTGATTTCCTTTTCCTGTCTATTTCACTCTTTTGGACCTCTAGGGCTGTGATCAGAAATTATGAAAGCAACTATCCTTGCATTGTTCCCTTAGAGGTCAAGCATTCAATATTTATACATATGAAGTGTGATGTTATTTATAGATTTTTGTAGATGAGATTTATCTGTGTGTGGTTTTTGTAGATAACCTTTATCTATTAATTTTCTGTCTTTGGTTTGCTGAGAATTTTTGTTGTTGTTTGTTTTTATAATGAATGAATGTTGAGATTTGTCAAATTCTTATTATCTCCATCCATTGAAAGAGTCTTGTGATTTTTCTCCTTTATCCTGTCAGTTTGATGATTTACACTGCTTGATTTTAAAATCGTGATCCAATCTTGTATTCCTGGGATAAACCCCCATGTCAGTATGATTTATTATCCTTTTTATGTATTGCTGGATTTGATTTGATTTGCTAATAAGGATTATTAATAACAATTCTTTGTTAAGATTTTGGCTCAAGTTAAGAATTTTGCTCAGATCTTTGTTCATGAGAGATATCAGTCTATAATTTTCTTGTAGTGCTTTTGACTAGTGTAAGTGTTGTGCTGGCTTCCTGATATAAGCTGAATGATGTTTCCTCTTTTGCTATTATCTGAAAGCTTTTGTGTGAAACTGATGTTATTTGTTCCTTGAGCTCTTTAAAGAATTAGCTATGTAACTTCTGAGAATGGTGTTTTCTTAATGGGAATACTTCTAACTATTCAGTTTCTTTAGTAGTTACTCAGATTTTATCTTTTCTTCTTATGTCAATATCGTTTGTCTTTCAAAGAATATTTTTCCATTTCATCTTATTTGTTATATTATTGACATACGTATTTTACATTATTTCCTTATTGTCTCTATAATACAGGATTTGTGGTGATTCTCTCTTTATCATTTCACATATTAATAATTTGTGTTTTGGCTAGTTTTGTTCTTCAATCAAAATAGAGGTTTCCCAATTTTACTATTTTTTTCGATGAACAAAACATGTTTTCATTGATTTTTCTCTATTTTTAATCTATTTTGTATTTCATTCTACTCTTTATTATTTTGTTTCTGCTTACTTTGCATTTAATTTGCTGTTCTTCTCCTGCCATCTTAAGATGAAAGCTTCATAATTGATTTTGAATAATTTAAGTGATAAAATGTTAAATGTTATCATTCAATTCAAAATACTTTATTTATTTATTTATTTATTTATTTATTTTTAAGCCATGGTTTATTTAGAACTTACTTAACTTACACTTATTGAGAGATTTTCCAGGTAATGCTTTTTTTAAATTAAATTACATATTAAAATTTATTTTGACCTTTAGAATTGACCTTTATGGTCAGTCTTGATAATTTGAAGTATTTTTATGTAAGTCTAAGTAATTAAAAAATTCAGCAATGGAGATTAAAAACTCAGGGTTCTTCTGACTCAGGACTATCTGGACAAACTATATGGTAGAGTGGGATGAATATGGGTTTAGGTGCCAGAAAGACCTGGGTTCAAGTTCTGACTCTGGTACTGACTGGATATATGAACTAGTCCAAGACTTCAGATACCAACTTCCAGTGTGTCTCTGAGAACTGAAGGAACAGGTAACAAGTACTTAGCATGATGCTACACACTTGATTCTAATTTCTGTTCTAATTCTATCGTAGCTAAAAAGTATACTCTATCATTTCATTCCTTCATTTGTATCATTTGTTCAAGCTTATTGTCACTTTTTTTAAGTCCAGCAGATTGTCTGTCTTGGTGAATGTTATACATGCACTTAAAAAGGATGCATATTCTGAGTTTGGAGGTGTTCTACTGTTTGGGTATTCTGTAAATGTCAAATCAGTTGGTATCAGTGTCATTCAAGTCTTCTATATCCTTACTGTTTTTTTTTAATTTGCTTATAAATCTTTCAATTTTTGAGAGAGAGGTATTGAAATCTTTCGCATCATGATGGATTTTTCTAATTCTTCCTGCAGTTCTGCCAGTATTTGCATCATGTATTTTGGAATTGTGTTATTAGGTACATACACACTTAGGATTGTTATATCCTTTTGATAGATTGACTACTTTAAATTTTGAAAAGTTAGATAGTTTTTTTTTCTGTTAGTACTCTGTGTATGAAATTAGTTTAGTCATTCCAGATTTCTTATAATTAGTATTTACATGGTATATCATCTGTCATCCTTTCTTCTATCAATGTATTCACATTTACTATACATCTTTTATAGACAACATATTGGTTCTTGATTTTTAATCCAATCTGGTAATTTCTTTCTTTTAATTTGAATGTTTAATCCATTTATTTTCAATGTAATTTTCATATTACTGACTTCAAGTCTACTGTCTTGCTCTATGTTTTCTACCTGTTACTTCTACTTTCTTTTTTTTCTTTCCTGCCTTCTTGTGGATTAATTGATAATTCCCTAGTAACCTATTTTATCACCTATTTTCACCTTTAGGCTTAATGTCTTTGTTTTTTATTTTCTTTTGTATTTATAGTATTCATCTTGAACTTATCACAAGCTATCTTGAACTAAACAGTTAACATATTTTATGAAAAATCTCACAATGATATACTATTTCTTCTATCTTTTGTGTTACTGTTGTAATACATTTTAGTTTTCATATATTATAAATGGCATGATACATTCTTATTTTTGCTTTATATAATTATCTCTTAAAGAAATTAAGAATTGAGAAAAAGGGTTTTTTTTTAATTCACATATGTTCCATTTCTGGCAAAACTTACTCTCATTAGCATTTTAGTCTGGAGAGCTATTTAATATTTCTGGTGGTGCACATCTGCTGATGACAAATTCTCTTAGCTTTGTTTTTACCTGAAAATGTCTTGTTTCATATTAATTTTTATCTTTCAACACTCTGTTAAGAAAATTGTCAAATACATGGAAGATTTGAAAGAATTCTACAGTAACCATTCAATAACCCACCTAAATTCTATTATTTCGCTATCCTTGCTTTATCACATATCTGTCCATCTATCTATTTTTCTATACATCCATTAATCCATCATATTTTTTAATACCTTTTAAAGTACTGGAAGACATCAGTAAATTACCACCTAAACTTGCATCTTATTATCTAGATTTTTATATTTATTTACACTTCTCTTCTGTTCAGGTAAAATTTGCAGGGTGACATATTGCATAACTCAAATATATTGTTGGATAATTTTTTAGAAATGTATATGTATACATATGTGTGTGTGCACACATGTATGCACACGTGTGTGTAACCTAATATCCCACCAGAATGTCGAATGGTACCATCACCACAGAGAGCAGCCTCCCCTTCTTCACATCAGTCCCTCCCTGCTATTCCTACCTCCCCCACCACTGGCAAAGCAACTGTTGTGATTTTCCTAATTAGAATAGATTATTGTTCCCTCTTCTAAAATTTTATATGCATGGATCCATACAGAGGGTACTCTTGCACAAGGCTTCTTTCATTCAGCAAATGTTCTTGATATTCATCCATGCTATTGTGTGTATGAGTTATTGTTCCTTTGTGTACCACGTAATTAAGGGGGGACAGGGAGAATATCAATTTGTTTATTCATTCTCTGGCGGGTAGGCATTTGGGTTGTCACCCATTTTGGAGTCCTTCAAACAGATTTCTTGTGAATATTCTTATGCTGTTCTCCTTACGGACTTTTACTTCTTTGAGATGAATGCCTATGAGTGGGATTAATGGCTTAGTTTTATCAGAAAATGTCAGGCTATTTTTCCCAAGGGGTGGTATCATCCTACACTCTCACCGACAGTATCCACATCTTCGCCATTTGGGTTGTCAGTCTTGGTTTTAGCCGTTTCAGTGACTGTGTGATTGTACCTCATTAAAGTTTTATTTTTCATTTCCTTGATGACTAATATACTGAGCATTTTTTCATGTACTTATTGACCATTGGTACCTTCTTAATGATATGTCTGTTCTTACATTTTGTTCATTTGGTAATTGGATTGTTTGTGTTTTCATTATTGAATCTTAAGTGTTCTTTCTCTATCCTGGGTACCAGTCTTTTGTCAAGTACACGTTTTGCAAATACTTTCTCCTAGTCTTTGGCGTTTTAATTCCCTACTTTAATGGTATGTTTTAATGAACTAAGGTTCCCACTGTTGATGAGGTATAATTTATTAACTTTTTCTCTAACTACTTTCTATGTCCTAAGGAAACTTTGCATACCCCAAATCATGAAATTTCACCTTTTGTTTGGGTCTCTGATGCATCCCTAATTATTATTATTTTTTTAATATATAGTGTGAGGTAGGATTTGAAATGTAATCTCTTTCTATATGGATATCCAGTTCCAGCACAATTTGTTGGGAAGAGTTTCTTTTCTTCATTGTGTTGCTCTGGTGCTTTGCTGATATTTTCACTGAACACTTAATTTTAGGTTGGAAGTGTTTCTTTTTTCCCATTCAGCTCTTCAAAGATGACATTCTCTTGTCTTCTGTCTAATATTATTTCCAATGTGAGTTAGGCAGTGTTTTTGTTTGTTTTTATCATTAAACCTTTATGTGTGTCTCATTTTATTTTCTTTGGCAGATTTTAAGATTTTTCTCTCTGTCATCGATTTTCAAAATTGTTATCCTTTGGTTTGTTTTTTATTTGTATATACTTATTTAATGTTCTTTAAACTTCTTGATTCTTTGGGTGTATATTTTTCATTAAATTTGAAAAAATTCAGCCATTTCTTCAAATATGTTTTGGTCATTCTTTCATTCATTCTTTCCTTTTGTTCTAGAAGAACAATAAAATTTATGACAGACTAGTCAGTATCATTGATGTTCTTATTATTTTTAGCTTCATCCTTTATTTTCCTCTATGTTTTGATTTTGATAGTTTCTAGTGTCCACTGATTATCTATTTTTTGATGTTTAATCTACAGTGTTTTTAATTTCAGAATTGTATTTTTCAGTTTGGGATTTCCATTTCTCCATCAAAAATGTCTCTATTGATATTTCCTATTTGCTCTTCATAATGTTTATGGCCTTTTTTTTGTTTTTGTTTCTGGTTTTGTTTTTTGGGTTTTTTTTTGTCTTTCTTTTTATTTTTTTTGTTCATGGCCTTTTGCCTTTTTTTCCACTTAAATGAAAGAAGCATATTTATAGTACCCATTTTAAAGTACTTATTTGCTAATTATATCATCTTTGTCTATTCTGATTTTGTTTTTGTTGGCTGACTGTTCTTCTGAGTATGGGTCATGTTTTTTGCTTTTTATTTTGTTTTTTTTTAATCATATACAGTACATTATGAATGTTGCATTATTGAGTTTTGTTCTAATACATAGTTAATTTACTTGCCTAACAGCTTGGCTGTTTTTGAAGTGCCTTGCTTATTGTTGCTAGAGGAGGTCTAAAATAGCTTTTCTCTAAGTCTACATTGCACCTATTTCTCAGACACAGACTATCTGGGGCCTCTACCTAATAGTTGGGGAGATAAACAAAATTTCTTTCCTCTGAGTGGTCTTAACTCAGGTGTCCTCCAGCCCTGATGTGCTCTTAGAATTCTTCAGTTCCCACTTCCCCAGTAGTTGTTTCTTCCCCTGGTAGATTTTCTTTCACTAGTAGCTGTTCTTTGTATGACTGTGTGAAATGTCACCCTAAATATGCAAAGCTTTGTATTTTTCCAAAGACTTTAGATAACCCCTTTTATATGTCTAGAGTGCTACACAGTTTTCTTCCCTCTTCACCCAGGTCTATAAATTCAATAGACTCCATGGTCCTGTTTTCTGTCTCCTTAGCTCATTGCAATGACTGTACATCTCTGGTTTTCCCCATTCTATGCCACCATCCAGGGTAACTTCAGGCAAAAAGCCTGTGATTGTGGGCTTGCCGTCTGTGTATCTTTTCTCTCACGAATCACCTCTTCATGCTACCAATTGTTCATCTTTAAAAAGCTGTTAGAGTAGCCATTATGGAGAGAAGGCTATTCTTGCATCAGTTCCTTCAATAAGGTCAGAAGCAAAGTCCAAACTAACAAGTTTTAATATGCTATGATAGCCAAACAAATCAGGTCTATAAGTCAATTCAATTGTCTGGTTTACTGTCATTTAAACAAAGCATTCTTTTTGTTTATAATCCAAGAAGATGGCCATTACCATTGTTCCAAACCTATCAAGCAGCCCCAGCAATTCAGCAAGGAAAAGCAACAGATTCTGTGGCAGGAAATAATAAGCGTTTGGTTGGAAGACTCAGTGGATAGCAAGGCCCCAACCACAATAATGAAGATGAAGAGAGTAATTTAGGTTTTCAACAAGAAACAAGATTGTAGACCAATAACTTAAAACAGGGGAAAAAAGACTGAAGCTGAAGTACTAGACTGGTTTAACCAAGGGTGATTAGCTGGAAATGTGGGCTTTGGAGCCACTTACTACTACAGAACTGCCAAAGGGATGGAGGGAATTCTGGTGGAGGGAAGAGCAGCAGCAGAGCAAGTGACTAAATTTGACCATATCCTGAATCAGTTTGTCAGTGAGTCAAAGAGAAGCAATTTAGGAGTCCGGTTTGGTCAAACTGTACCACCCCTTCCTAACTGGAAACCCTTGGTCTGGGATTACACTGTAATCCTCTTTATGCAAAAGCATCAGAGGACCAGCTGGGGCAGACATAAAACGGGGACTGAGGACCACCCTTTCCCTGTAAGCCAGCAAAGCTTTATTTTTTTATTTTCATTTATTTATTTATTTATTTTTGGTACTGGACTTTATTTATTTATTTATTTTTACTGAAGTGCTGATATCAGAGCACTTCCTGCATGTGATTCAAGCCATTTAGAAATTCAGGCATATGGATTATTTATCTGAAGAGTTCAACTAGTTAATTAGCCCTGGGAACCTCTTGATACCATCAAGAGATCCCCACAAAACACAGACATATGTAATTGTATGACACAAGACCAACTGAAAAGTCCCACTAGAAGTAAAATAGGCAGTAGTAAAATGAATGTGACAGATGGGAATTTATGAGGGCAATTGATCCCTGGATCATTAAGCAAGATATCTATTGACATTTTTAAAAAATCTGTTTCAGGTAAGTGCATCCACTGACCTTTTTTCTCTGTGTCACAAAATATCCATCCAGAGAGAGCCAAAATAACTGAGCAAATAGTGAAGATAACAATGGGAATTACCACAATGTACTGTTAACATGTACTCAGAAATAACCAGGGACACAGCAATTTTCATTCCACCCAAATTTATCAGTAAATTCTCAACAACTTTATTGACATATCCTCTGGTATTTTATGATGGAGTTTTCTTATTTTAAAGCATCATTTTTGATGGAACAAGATTGAGATTTTGAGTGGAAGAGTAACTGATAATAATTCTTCACTGTGGAGCCCCAACCCATTCGCTGCAATAGGATTAGTATCCTGAGTTTAGGACAATGAACTTGCAACTCTAAGACTGGCCGTTTAATTAGAGAACTTCAGCTTCCCCTACAGGCTACTTACTATTTTCCTCTTGGGACATATATCTATTTTTAGAAGGGGATTTTTCTACCATTTATATTATCAATAATTGAATCTCATGGTAGTGCTGTGCAAAAATCTCTGGACTTTGGAGTTGGGGAGGCTGGATAACAATCCCAGCTTTGCTTTGGCAAACACTTAACACTTATAAAGTTCAGTGGCTCAGAGAAGGCTTTTTACCACCCTTATCTGATATACTTCCCCCTTTAACCCAGCCCCTCAGTTAAGCTCTGTCATATTGCCCTCATTTATTTCCTTTATAGCACTGATCATATGTAATATTGTCTTACATATTTATTTCCTTATCTCACTGCACTGGAACATTAGCTCTAAGAGGGAAGAGACCCTTTCTGTCTTAGATCCATCAAGTAGCTTGTTCCTTCTTTAAACTCTAAGCTTCATTATCACAAGCTAATAGAGCAGCCAAATGAAGTTGTTGACACATAGTGTAATACTAGATTTATTTTAAACACCCAGAAGTGTTATATCTGAAAATGTTCATTGAGATACTAGGTGTTAGGGGTAGGATGAATGAAGAAGACAGTCTCCACCTAGAAGAATGCAAGTGGATAGTTTAGTGGGGAGTGAGAGTGGAGAAGCCAAATTACAATTTGGCTTGTAGCCAAATTACAATATAAGAAAAATGTTGTATTAGAATTACAAAGAATGGGAAGAGTAGGAATGTCTGTGGAGCAGGGTCAGATTGCAAGAAGAGTCTTGTTCTAGGAAAGTTTATACAAAAATGATGACATTTGAGCATGAACTTGAAAACTAAAGGAAGGGAAAGGACTAGTCCAGTCAGAAGTCACAGCATGAGTGAAGGCACGAAGGTAAATCTTCCTTTTGTTTTGGATGAAAGGGCAATAGTAAATAAGACAGGTAGTTGGTCATGTGATTGTGGCAGACCTTGTTTACAGGGCTAAGTTAACATCTAGTTTTTAGATAATCGGGAGTTAGATCATTCTATTTCTGATATTCCCAAATAAGCTGCTAAGGTGCTTATGATATAAATATTCACAGATAATTTGGGAATCTGCCCACACCTGGATATTGCAAATCAGTCTTTGCAGTGTGTATCCTAGAACTGTACACATGAGAGATACTTTCAGAATCAGTATTTGGTGGATATCCTCTGTTTCTGCCCAATGACAATAAGATATTTGAGGTTTATTTCCAGACATAATGGAAACAATTATATTTTTTCCATATGACACTGACAAGAGAATGAAATTAAGGCTAATGGAAACACTAAAATTTTTACTCAATTCAACTGCTCTAACATTTAAAATTTTACCAAGATCATTGTCTAATCTGGGTACTATAAGGATTCCATCCCAAGCGATGGACAAGCAGAGGATGGAGTTACACTTTTCAAAAGCATTTTTGAGGACATTCAGGTATCAGATTATGAGCTGAATTAGATGAGTGTCTAAAATCCTTCCCAATGCTAAGATGGTTTTAGTTTGTAGACCATCAAAGTCTATTCAAGTAATTGAACAGTTAAAAATGCCTTCTTTGCCAGGTGTTGGAAACAACAAGATAAATATGCCACAGTCTAGTATTAAAACAGAGTGCTTAAACCCTACCGTGTTATCTCTGCTTGTTCACACATACAAGTCAGGGACATGACTCAGCTGTTTGGCTTACCCATCCATTTGCAGGATGATGGGTCACTGTGATCACCGCACAGAAATCAATTACTTCTTTGTTGTTCACTCCATTGATAGCTCCAAGATACACAGTGGAACTGGCATGTGGGTTTGGAGCCACAGTCCTGCTGGTAGTAATTCTCATTGTTGTTTACCATGTTTACTGGCTGGAGATGGTCCTATTTTACCGGGCTCATTTTGGAACAGATGAAACCATTTTAGGTGAGTAATGGAAGTTTGATGTAAATCTCCTCTACTGTCATCTTTAGAAAACATGTTGGCTCGATAAAAGCTAGATTAACTGGAAGATTTAATCAGACTTCCTTCTGTTTCAGCCCTTACTATTGAAAATCTTTCTAATGCATATTATTCTGCTTTCTTGGCTCAATGTGTGGTTTAGTCTAGACCAGCACTGTCTAACTAGAAATATAATATAAGCCACATATGTAATTTAAACTTTTCTGGAAGTCACATTAGGAAAAGTTAAAAGAACATGAAAATTATTTTAATAATATATCTTATTTAATTCAGTATATTCCATTTTTTTCATTATAGCATGTAACAAATGTTAAAAAGTTATGGGAGATATTTTAGTCTTATTTTTGTTACTAAGAATTCTTAAAACTCTGAATGTATTATATCTTACACTGACAGCATCTCCCAATTCAGTCCAGCTGCATTTCAAATGCTCAGTATCTACATGTGGCTCGTGTCTGCTGTGTTGGACAATACCTTCTTTGAACTCAAGGGTGATGCATGCATCAGCCACATCAGCCTTCCAGGGAAGTTTATTAAAAGGAGAACCTCAGTCTAACCCCTATTCTGAATCAGAATTCACATTTTAACAATATTCCCAAATGATTCATGTGCACATTAAATTTTAAGAAACACTTTTCTACTGCAGATTTGCCTAGTAACAAGAATGGAACACTTAAACATATAGATTCTTAGACCCACTCCATAAAGGTTTTCATTCAATAGGTTTGTGGAAGAGACACAGTATTTTTAATGAGAGATAATTTTTACAATTAGACAACTTTGGGAAAGACTGGTTTATTGAACATAAGTATATTTTTAACTGTAGCTGTTTTCAGGTATAAATAATTTAGACAGTTTCTAAAAGTTTTGCTCTATTTGTGGTTCTAATATATTAGTGAGTGACATACTAGGACAGAAACTAGAAACTTTCTGCATGGTTTTAATTGCCAGTACCTACGACTGACTATCTTCATCCTGATTCTCTTACTTCATAGTTGAATGAGCCAACCCTCACTCATTCTCCACTTTAAAAACTGAACGCAGTGAGATGAGTAGAAGACTCATCAGATGAATTTGCAATTACACCTTAAAATAGTCATTTTGCCTAGAGACCTGTCACAAGTGGGAAATCACTGAAATCTGTCAAGTCATTCACATATGTGAAAAATGAAAATGTCTAATATGCAAATGTTTGATTTAAGAAAAAATGCAATACTATTGAAAACTTTTCCTAATTTATGTTGGACCTATGTTCCTTTTGCTAGATGGAAAGGAATATGATATTTATGTATCCTATGCACGGAATGCGGAAGAAGAAGAATTTGTATTGCTGACCCTCCGTGGTGTTTTGGAGAACGAATTTGGATACAAGTTGTGCATCTTTGACCGAGACAGTCTGCCTGGGGGAAGTAGGTATTTTCATATGAGTACTGGTGATGCTGCCATGAAGGGTCAAGCGGATCCTTTGTTTTGGGTCATGTATGAGAATCATGGTATATCTCTATATTGGCACCTTTGGACATTTAATGTCCAATTCTTTAATGTAGTAGCAGGAATAAAACTACATTGTAAGATGTAGGTTATTTAAGTGTGGTTTGTGGTATTAAAATAGTTTTCCCTTGTAAGTTTTAAGAAAAACTGGTGAAAGCATGGACGCTCAGTGGATCAGTGCTCTACTAAATGCCATAGCTTTAAATGTCCTATTTATTCACCTTAGGTTTTTAGAAATTTTAGGCCAATCTGCATTAATTTGCTTAAAATTATTTTTACAAAGGCTAAGTTCAACCAGAACACTTTTACAAAGGTGAGGTTTACTCAATTATACTAAAAATAAAATGCAGAAAAAGTGCATGGAATCTGTCTTTCTATTACTCACTGATAATAAATCAGAATAGTTGCCTTCGGCATTTGCTAATTTCCTTTGCCTCGCTTTGGTTTTCTAGCAAACCAGCACTACTCAAATTCCCCTTTACCTTGGGTCTGTTTCTTCCTTTCCTTTCTGTCACTGTATACATTTGAAATAGAGTTTATAATCTTATAAAGGCCAGTATATTGCAGTAGGTCAAAAAAAAAAAGGAAGCTTGACTCTTGCGTTGTTTGCTGAATGTTTTAAAATAAAAGTACATCTCTAATTTTCAGATCTACATAGTAACACACAGGGATGGTCCATTTGAGCATGTTTAATAATAGAATTCTGAAGTCCTGTTAAACTGTTGAAATGCATGTAATGTCTCTGATCTTCAGTACAACAAACTAATTTTCTTCCCCTAAAATCCTGTTTACATTAATCGTTTCACATGTTTTTAAAAATGTTACATGGGTCACTGAGATACAGAATAGACTTAAAAGTTTGTTCTCATTTTGAATTAGCTGGATCAGTTATTTTTTTCTCCCAAGCTCATCACCCAGAAGTCCATTATGTTTGTGTTCTGCAGTGGATAGCTCCTTCAGTGTATTTCTGCCAGGAAATGATGACTTGATTATACAGTCAAAGGATAAATTCCATTCATTTTAGAACTTAAAATCCTAAATCATTTATTCATTCGTACTGCCATTCAACAAATATTTATTTACTGCATGAAGATATATGAAGATATACAGTATAACAGCAATGTAAGACCTTCTGATAGCAGTTGATAATTCTTTGAAGAATTCGAGTCCTGCATGGTTACTCTTGCGTCTTACTTTTGATGGTTGATCATCGTGTTCTTTTGCATTCTCTCTGCTGCTTATACTCGGTCCTCTCTGCCTCTGGGTCTCTTTCCATGCATACATGTAGCCAGCCTCCAGGAGCACTGCTTGGAGTAGACAATTACTTATTCTTAGATTCTCCTCCAGACTGCACATGGTATTTTAATTGCAAGTCTCTCCCCACTGCCTTTATACCTGTGAAGATTAAGGGGCCAAATGACTGCTTAGGGGAGTATGGTAAGACGTGAAATAGCTTTCCATAGCACTAGTGTATTCCGTGGAGCTGGCTCCTATCCAAACTCTAGGTAAAGGATTATACAGTCCTCCATAACCAATCTGGAGAAGATAGATTATTCCCAAGAATTTAGTGACAGGAACTAATCAGAACCCTTGAAAACAGAATAAAATAGCACTGCATTTCCATTTTCCCTGTTTTTTCTTCTTCTCTTCTGACCTGAAGAAAGCATTTGCCTGTTAGTGAGCGCAGACACATCAGTGAGCAGCTGCCGAAACACATGGCTTCATAGTAATGATAGGAGTTTAAAAAGAAAGATCCAGGGACTAATTTAGGCTCCAGAGCAGAAAGCAGAATAGAAAGCTGAGCTAAGAGTGTAATGCCATCCAAAATGAAATTCAGTTGGCTAGATTTTTTTTAAGGTCTTAATCCAACCACAAAGCGATACCAGTATGAGTTGGGGAGGTGTCTAGAAACAGAGAGGGACTTTACAATACCAAAATTCCCTACTCTTGCCCTCCTGTATTAATTTAAAAAATGAATTTCCATGATTTTGACTCTATAATGTGTATCTTTTTGAATACCCACTGGCAGCAGAGCATTGATTACATGGGTACCCTTGGGAGAAAGGGCTCAGGAGCTGATTTGACTGGGCTGTAACATACCAGATGCTTTGAAGAAATTAATTTCAGTACAATCCATCTATTCCTTATGTCCCAAATAATGCCTTTGAAGACCAAGGTCAAAGAAGTATATTTGGGCTTCATGCCTGTTTGGAATTCTTTTGGGGGTGGAATACTCATGCATAATACCAATTTTTCCTGGGAAAATGGCATTTAGTGAATAGAGTGCACAGTTTCACCTCCTTTCTCAGGCTGTTACCCTACCTTCCCTACACTTTCTCAAGCCCCATGCTTTTGGGGAGTTCTTGGCCAACACTAATCCCCATGGTGTTTTCTTTCCCAGTTGTCACAGATGAGACCTTGAGCTTCATTCAGAAAAGCAGACGCCTCCTGGTTGTCCTAAGCCCCAACTACGTGCTCCAGGGAACCCAAGCCCTCCTGGAGCTCAAGGCTGGCCTAGAAAACATGGCCTCTCGGGGCAACATCAACGTCATTTTAGTACAGTACAAAGCTGTGAAGGACACGAAGGTGAAGGAGCTGAAGAGGGCTAAGACGGTGCTCACGGTCATTAAATGGAAAGGGGAGAAATCCAAGTATCCACAGGGCAGGTTCTGGAAGCAGCTGCAGGTGGCCATGCCGGTGAAGAGGAGTTCCAGGTGGTCTAGAGGTGGCGAGCAGGGTCTCTCCTATTCATCCCTGAAAAATGTATGAAAGGGATGAAAAAGGGGTTAAAAGAACCAAGGGCGCTCCAAGAAGGAAGAAACACCCCTTCTTTATTCCCAGTTTATTATTACATGAACAGAAAACAATTCTATCAAAGCTTCTCCATAGGGAAAAATTCCAAGTGATGGTGTCACTTGCCCGTTCTGCCCCCTCAGGCAATGCTGAGGTCTAGAGGGATAGTGCCCCCGGGCTGTCACCAGATCTGATGTCACTCTGTTCTTTGCAGGCAAAGACTTGATTGATGCGAATTTCCTCTTTATGCATCCTCTATCCCTGTCCCCACATGTCTTTATTCTCTCTCATTCATAATCTTAACATTGTGCGGCAGCCTTTTGCTGTGGATTTAGAGACCTCTTAAAGAGAAATCATCTGTTAACAGGGTCATTATGAGTTTTCAAGTATAGTTTTCTTTTATTTTTACTCATGCATTAAAAAGATAATCAGGGCCTAAATTTATTTTAGCTGAGGATAATGAGCTCTTTGCTCATTCTGCTCTAAAATACACCCTCTTGGCAAGACTGACGCTCACTTAGAACTGTAACAAAGCAGTAAAACCGAAAGGTTCCTTATTGATTTAAAGGACTTGCCTGCAGTTTTTTTCCTACTATACACCCTGTGCCTTCTATCTCAGGTAATTGATGTCATATTTGTCAAGCTGAAAAATATTTCATATTTTTTGTTGTTATACTGAACATCTGTGGTTCAACCGTATTCATCACTCCATCTTCCTGTCTACTCTGCCTTGCTGTCAGGCGTTCGGGGGGCAGGCGGCTCCACATTTGGTTCGGTCGGATAGGAAGTTTTTCCTAATGGTGCTAATAGAGAGTGAAATAACAGCAAAATGCTTTTAGGGCATTTTCTGGCTTGTGAGAAAAGCACAGAACAGAGCATTTGGTCATTTGCCTTTTAATTGCAACCTTGCTACTGTGAATATTAGGAAAGCGACTTCTCACTTGTTTCCCCCATTGTAAAAGTATGGAAGTTATACTCAGAAACCTTGGAAGTTGTGTTTAGCATTAATATTCTAAGAAAATTAACTGGACTCGCAGCATTTCCCATATTTTCTTCACTGGTACAGTTAATACACTCAAACAAATCAGTCTGAAAAGTCACTGACAATGAAACTTGTTTTACTTTGTTTTAAGTAAAATGTTATTGTTCTTAAGACCTGGAAAAGTGAAAACTAAGTCCAGAGTTTACAGAGTGGTGAATTTCTATGGTACATACAGATTTAAAATATATGTACATATATACACACAAATTATATATGTATTATTGCATACATACACATATGAATTACATATGTACATATATGCACACATATGCATACATTCATTATATGTATGTATATATACATATGCATACACACATGCATATGACTTTAAATAGCCATTGGCACTATATTACATACCCCTGGAACTCTTAGTCAGTTTTTAAATTATGTTTTTACTGTAACATTTTTGTGTCGTTGTTCTCTGTACATTAATATTTGTGAATTCACAGCTCACAAAGTGGTACTTGTTAGTTCTTGTCTTCCCTGAATTAGTAATAAATAACTTACTACTACAACAGTTGATATGGGTGCAGTGGCATCTGTTGTGCACAGAGCTTCCATGGTCACTCCTGAATAGTACCCAGGCTTCTAGCATTAACCAATCATCGACTATGTTCCAAGCACACACACTTAGAAAGTAAGCTATGCTAATATCAATGCTCAACTACTAGATTAGTCTCTATTTGGACTGTTGAGCAATAAAGGAAAAGAAAAGAAAATACCTGTAAGTGAGCCTGAGTATCCTATGAAATACCGTAATTCATAATTTAAAGACAACCTTAGCCCAGTAATATAAATGTTGATAAGAAATTCTAAAACTATTTCCAATATTTATGTGTCTGTCAGCAGTATTTAAGTGCATAGTACCTCATTTATCTTTAGAGGTGTTATTATTTTAAAACAAAATCTTCATAAATTTTTTACCATAAAACTATTGTATGGAGTCACTCTTGGATATCATTTTTTAGCTTTATGAATGTTTTTCCATATTACAAAACACAGTTTCTTCTCCTATTAACCCTTCACTTGCAAGACCACAGGAGAGCTGATTCCAGATATACTTTGAATATCAATTTTTGCATAGCTTTAGGTAAGTGGGAGACAGTCCCATCACCAAGGGGCCATTCTCTTGCCAATGCTGCATTTTTTTTTTTTGCACTTTTGGATTCCATATTTATCCAAGATGCTGTTGTATGCCCCTAGAAACTTTTTGATTTTTTTTTTCCTATTTATATTCCTGTCTTTGTTACTGAAATTTTCCAAGTGCTGAAGTCTAAAGCATCTCAAATTTAAATGATATAAGATAATTTTTTTTCGGGATTATTTGTTTTATGTCCCAGAAGATGCCTAATATAGAATGTTTGAGGGAGATGGGGAAATATAATTTTGAGAGCGAGCAGAAATTGCTCTCTAGTGTTAACTATGCCTCTAATGTTAAAAAAAAAAACTTAGTGATTTTAGGTTTATTATATAAAGACCTGCACACAAGTTAACAAAGAACCATGATATATACAGTATCTAATTACACAATCATATAAAATTTATTAAATTCTCTTCTATATTGTAACTTGGATGATTCCGTAGAATTCTAATAAACAAGCACACCACTGTATTAAGAAACAAAAGCATCACTCCACTTGTTAATGATCCATTTTCTTTCCATAGGTTTTAATAATTTAAGATTATCTTTTTTATTTTATTCATAAACTTTTGTATTTTCCATTTTCCATTTGGTTTGTAAATGTGTTTATTTAAAAAATAAACCATTTATTTTCAGCTTTGCATTTTATTTTGTTCATGTGTTCCATGTCTTTCTTTTCATGTTTGGGCATAAAAATGAGAATAAAGAGAATTAATATTACACATAAAAAGAAATGTTATAAATGTTCTCTTTCTGAGAAATCTGAGAAAAATATAAACTTCATCTGAAGAACATTTTCTTTACATGTCAGTAAAAGATACTTAAGTAAATTGGAGTGTTCTAGTACAGCAGGTTGTGTATGTGTGTGTGTGCGTGTGTGTGTGTTTGTATGGAGAGAGAGACAGAGGCAGAGAGAGCAATGGGCTTGGAGATAAAAGTGTCAGGGAAGAATATTTGAAAATACAGGTAGTATTTTTTTTATTCACATTTATTTTAAACTGAATAGACAG
Organism: Manis pentadactyla; assembly: GCF_030020395.1. Classification (NCBI taxonomy): domain Eukaryota; kingdom Metazoa; phylum Chordata; class Mammalia; order Pholidota; family Manidae; genus Manis; species Manis pentadactyla. Next base: position 119,911,502 of record NC_080019.1, read on the forward strand.
AATTTTTAGAATTCATTATTCTCCTATAAATCCAGATATTAAGGTGATTCTCTAAAGTTACTATCAAGAGTCGATTCGAATTCAATCAGCATTGGTCCATACATTTTTAATATTATGCTTACTAGACATTGAATAATAATAATGTAACAACAGTGGTTAATTTAAACATCTACCATGTGCTAGGCATTTACACATAGGTATCTCTAAGCTGTTGAAGGGCCCTGCAAGTGTGTGCTCATATGCATTTTACAGATGCATGAACTCAGAGATACTAAGATGCAGATAAATGAGGAAACCACTATTTGAATTCAGATCCAACTTCCTAATTACGTGTCCCCCCTCCATTTTTAACTGCCCGTCAGTTTTGTCCTACTCTTCAAGAAAGGGGTTTGCTGCTCTTTCATACACTAATAACATAGCCAAAGAACAAAATTACAGCCCTCATTTTCTTCTAGGTGAACTCCAGGGAGATTATGACTTTTAAAGACAGGAGTACTCTGGAGTATTGAAGAGTTTCAGACGAGAAATTCAAACTCTTCAGAGCCTCTACAGCCGCACCTCATTTTTTTCAGCCAAAAGGATAAACCACCATATTTATCACTCTCTTTCCAAACAGTCATCAGCATTAAAAAATTATAACAATTCATATCCTTAGATATGAAGTCTTGATAATATGGAAGCAGCTTCCTTCAAAGTGCTATGTAAAGAACCCTAAACATAGCCCAACCCCCTCTAAGAAGCATCTCCTACATCCATTCCTCAGTGCAGGGAATGCCACAATTCACAACAGTTTTTTTTAGCATTGCCCTCTTTCAAATTTAAATTCTACACTTTCAAGGTGGGTACCAAGAATTAAAGAAAAACCTGTCTTGAGGTTATATCGAATATATTATGACAGGAGAAGGAGTAGGCTTCCTACTCTCACACTGTCAAGCTTATGAAAGGCAACTACGTAAAATTTTGAGCAGGACTAGGGCCAGGAAAACTAGACAGGACAAAGAAGTTACCAAAAATGCACATTCACACACACACACACTTTAAAAGTAAGTGAAAATTAAGACATCTTTTAAGACCAAAACAAAAATTCTCTAAAACACTGGGCACTCTTGACAAACCAGTCAAAAGTTCTTAAAAACTGAGCACGTGTCTCTTCCAATTTCCCGTCAAATTCACTAACTGCAAGGAGCTAATCTGATAAGGAGCACAGTTCTTTCCTTCATTTTCTATCAAGTTCATAATGATCAAATTCACTGCAAACATTCAGCTTGTCTTCACAGACTAGGAAGTCTCTCCATCACTGTTTCACCCTTGACCCCAGAAACGCAGGCACTCAACCTCATGGTCTGTCTGCAGCAACCTATTTTCAGAGTTGTCAATGGCTGTGATTTACACATTTGGAATTCCTTCCCTTCACAAAATCACATTGTTGAAACTCTTAAATATCATAGTGTGCTAAGCCCTGCATTTATCTCAAGAACCTGCCATTGGGATCTGCCCAAATCTACCTCAGTAACCATTAGAACTGAATGCTTTGTCAGTCTTAACGAATTGACTGTCAATGTTGCCTGTCATTGATTTTAGACCAATTCTCTCTCTCACACACACACACACACACATATACACACAAGAAAGAAAGGGAATTTTGACTGACAACAGGGTCAACAGTATGAGTTGTCAGATGTTGGGTCCAAAATTTTTAAGTATCAAACAGAAATAACTGTGGATCTCAGGACATGGTATTTCCTATTGCTCTTTCCTGAGCAGATTGTGTCCGGGAGGGAGCATTGTGTTCAGAGGAGATACATATAAACTGAATATTATTCAGAGGAAAATGATCAAATGGGGAAGAGATTTGATGCCATGTCATATGGAGAATAAGATAAAAATCCTCAAGTTATTTAATCTAGAGGTAGAAGAAAATATACTGAGAACAAAATAGTTTCAGTATTGAAATAGTGAAATATTTCAAATATTTGAAGGTGCCAAAGTTAAAACCACCCAATAAAAGTGGCAGGGAAGAATATTTCAAAACAAGAAATAATTTACAAACAGAACTAAAATTAGTTGCTTTTAAAGGTGTAAATTCATCATCCTTGAAGGTACCAGAAGCTTAACAACAATTGGTAAAAGTGGTGGAGATGGATTCCTTAACCATCTACACTGAGATTTCACACTGAAATCTTATCTGCCCAAGTATTTATTCATTGGCTGTCCTTTGTAGGATGGATGATGATGAACTGGAAATCATGTAAGTTTTCAATAGGCGCTGTCCTATCTTTCATTTTCCTATAGATACGGTGGAAGCAGTTTTTGATTTCATTCAGAGGAGCCGAAGGATGATCGTCGTCCTGAGCCCAGACTACGTGACAGAAAAGAGCATCAGCATGCTGGAGTTTAAACTGGGCATCATGTGCCAGAACTCCATTGCCACCAAGCTCATCATCGTTGAGTACCGGCCCCTTGAGCACCCACACCCGGGCATCCTGCAGCTGAAGGAATCTGTGTCTTTTGTGAGCTGGAAGGGAGAAAAGTCCAAACATTCTGGCTCTAAATTCTGGAAGGCCTTGCGGTTGGCTCTCCCCCTGAGAAGTCTGAGTGCCAGCTCTGGCTGGAATGAAAGCTGTTCCTCCCAGTCTGACATCAGTCTGGACCACGTCCAGAGGAGAAGGAGTCGTTTGAAAGAGCCCCCAGGACTCCAGAGCTCAGGGACGGCGGCTGAGGCCTCTCCAGCTGCAGACACCGTGTCCAAGCACAGAGGAAAGCCCTCTGCAGCCTGTCGCTGCTGTGTCACCTACTGTGAAGGAGAAAGTCACCTTAGGAGCAAGAGCCGGGCAGAGATGCACACCCAGCCCCAGTGGGAGACACACCTCTGTAAGCCTGTTCCCCGAGAGTCAGAGACTCAGTGGATACAAAACGGCACCAGATTGGAGCCCCCTGCTCCCCAGATCTCAGCTCTTGCTCTTCACCATTTCACGGATTTATCCAATAACAATGACTTTTATATCCTATAATTACTATGTGGTGGGTGGTGGCTGCTTCTCTACCAGCCCTTTTTGTGTCGTGAGCTTAAGGGGATAATCAACATTTTTATCTTCTAATGGACTATCAGATTGTGATCCCTTTACTGATTTTTAAAAACTATTTATTTCTAGGAGACAAAAGACCCAAAGGATCTGAATCCAGAATTATTGTGTCTAACAGCCTCAGAAGAGCACACTCTTCTTGGGCCCTAGAAGGTCAGTATGTGAAAGTTGCCTAAAGTATGATCCTCTGCCTTGGCCAGTGGTCTAAAACTGAGCAAAGATTTAAATATGTTTTCTTTTAAGTTTGTTGCTCAACTTCATGTTATGAGTCAGTCAGGTATGCCTGGGCTATGACACTTACAGGGTATGCATATCCTAAGGGAGCATTTTATGGAAAGGAGTTGGTTCTGGTGGAAGCTGTAAGACTAAGCTCAACAGAAAACCTACAGCACAGTTTCCCTGGAAGAACCAGACATACTTTGGCAGGGATACATGGTGTTCTCTGTCTCAGTGTAAACTAAGTGTTCTCCAAACTGCCTAAAGTTGTTAGTGTCAATAAAGTTATATTTTTATGTGATTTCATTTGTACTAACAAATTTTTACTTCTCTCTCCCCCTTATACTTTTTATGACTTTTGTATTCATATCTGAAGAGTATTCTATTTCAGGAAATGGAGATTTGGTTTAGGCATTAGGAAAGCTGAGGTGTCCCTCTAGTTCCTTTCTAATGTGTGTTAGAAGAAATCTGGGAAAGGACCAAAAGAGAGTGAGGAAATGTTTCAAATGAAATGGAAGTTCACATAAAAATTTCATATATTTAGAACTGACAGCTGGAAAAATTCAGCATTGTAGCTTTAGTGTAGAGTTGGGTTCATGAATCCTTCCTTCCTGTTCAGGATTCTGAGAAGGGATAATCAATTCACATGCTTACAAGGATCAGAAAATAAGAAAAAAGAGAAAAGGGGGCCAGATAAAAACACAATATATATGGTCTCCATATAGACCCATAGTGTGTGGGGACATGGGTACAGATATATTTTTAACACCCATAAACATTTTAACACAATCATAAAAGGCATATGGCTTTTGGTCTCCCACTTAGGGAGATAGTAGGGATAACTGGTCCTATAACTAACTGAAGAGCATTTATTTCTTAAAAAGGGAGCAACCTCTACTCAGCTCCACCTAGATTCTTGTCATGGAATTAGCTGTTGGTGGATTGTCCAGTTTTTCAAAAGAACCTAAAAATTCAGGTTTGTATTTAATCTCTCAGTGATAGGATGGTTTAAACTGAAAAAATTAATAAATACAAGAGAAAAGGAAAAAAGGTGAAGAACCAACCAAAACTCATGAACACACATTCATCCCAAGGGCCACTAGTTTCTAATATCAAAACTAAAATTTTCATCCAAAGACACTATGTCCAAATGGGGCTTTAAGTGTCCCTGGCAATACTGAAACTGAAGAATGCAGGCTGGCCATTAAGACATAATGAGACATTTATTCCCTCCCCAAATCAAAAACATCTGTACCTTCGGTAAAGGGTTGACCTGACCTAATGTTCCATCAGTGGAGGAAAAGCTGGAAAACAGTGTGCCTTCCGTCTGCTCTGTAGAGGTTCCGGGTCTGGTGGGTTTACTGTAAGATAATTAGAAGCACAATATGCTACCCCTGAACAGGAACAGAAGAAACAACAAAAGGCCTCACCAGACATGATTTAATCTACTTTCAGCACTTTAGCACTGGCTGCCAATGAGCTGAGGCCCGATGAGCATCAGCCTCTCTTAGTTATTAATAGCAAATGAAGAGTAGAGCAAAAACCAGAAGTTTCATACCACTGTTCCTCTTGGAAAGAAAAGCAGATATTTTCTTTGTTAAAAGAAGAAACTATTAGTTCCTTTTCCTGTTGAAACAAGAAGATGAGGGAATAAGGACCACCCAGAGTTATTGTGACTCATCACGGGACTTGTAATTTGGAAATGACAGGTCACCCTACCTGAATATCCAGCAGAAATGATTGAACATAATCCATGTTCTATATTGCAGTCCTTCTAATCCATCCTTGATGAATATTCAAGGATCTCCACTTGGAAGACAGATAGCAGTTTCTCTCCAAATGGGTTAACAATGGACAATATAAGTTACTCCAAATTCTAAGAGAGAGAATGTTTTTATCCATAAACAGCCTATTGCTTATTAACACAATGTCCCAAACTATAAAATATCTTTGGGAAAATTGAGAAATTACTTTTGTCATTTATGAATTATTTTCTTAGTATAGAAAAAAATGAAAAGACTAGGAGCAGAGGTATGGAAATAAAACATGAGCTCTTACTATGAATGACTAGCTAGATAATTGTGTGGTGTTCTCAAAAGCTGTTTTGGTCAGTATCAATTTCCATAACAATGTAAGTACAGTGTAAGCAGTATAAAGTCATACTTCTTGGCATTAGCTATATAGGGGTTGGAAAGATAATAGACCACACGTTTTACTGTATGGAGAAATGCTAGGAGGTTATGTTATTAGTCTCTGACCCAATATGCTACAATTGAATGTAATATTCAGTGCCATATGTTTCAGTGAGGCAAATGATAATAAGAAAATTTCCTCATGGATCATGCATATTCATAACTCAAATGGTATGATTGTAGGTTAAATGGATATCACTTACATAGAAATGCTGTTATTTAGGAACATGAGTTTTAAGTCAAACAGATATGAATGTGAGTCGGTCTTCTCTCCTAATTATCTGTTTGACAATGGGCTCTCTGGGCCTCAATCTCCTGCTAGCTAAAATGGGGATAATAGCCGTGAGCATTAAGATACAATGCATGTAAGTGCATAACACAGTGCCTGCTACATTGTAAATGCTCAGTCAGCATTGATCAGTACTATATCCATAGTGAAATCACTCTTGTGCTTGCAGACACGAATATTTTCAGAGTGCTTTATGGCTTATAAATTGATATCATATACAGTATTTTTTTTTAACTCTCACAAAATGCAAAAGAGCAGTCAGAACAGGAACATATCCAGGTTAAGCGACTTTCCTAATGACATCTGGCCCATTAGCAGTAGGGTTGGGCCTCTAATTTAGGCTTCTAATCCCTGAGCCAGTGCCCATTCCAGAACTATTCCAGTAATATTCAAGTGAAAGTATTTCTATTACAAAGCCATTTAACTGGAACTATTTAATCTGAACCATTTTTTCATTCAAATCAGAAAGGCAGTTAATGTAAACCCTACACAGCTAATTAAATGTCATATCAAGTGTCTGATGTGTCATAGCATGATCTTATATTGCTACCATTTCATTTAAAAATACCATACATTTGTTTAAGCATTTAAAAAATAGAACCATTTTTTGTGTCTTTTAGACTTCATAACCAGGCTATATTTTCCCTCCAAAAGAAATGGTTTGTATCTGTGTTAATGAAAAATAAAAATATATTCACCATTTACCTTGAAAAACAAATTTTATATTTCAGCAGCTATCATTTACACTGTGAGTTCTAGTTATCGCCTCTTACAATTAGTAAAATCTTTAGTAAATGCACATTCACTTCCAGTTTGAAGATTTGAAGTGGTTGGTCAAACTAATGCTCTTGAATTTATGTTCATGAAAAAGTCATGAATAATAAATTGAACTAATCATAAAGATGAGCACAGAATGACAAACAATCCCTGTGGCAATGGTTTCAAGTTGTTGTGTGTCTGAAAATCATTTGGGGGCATTTTATAATGAAGATTTGAGAGCAGGCCCCTCCCCTAGAGGGGCTGATTTATTAGGTCCAGGAAATTAGTTCGGAGTCTGTTTTTAAATGTTGTGCCCTTGATAATTCAGGTAAGGTATCCTATGGTCAAATTACTATCTATGAGAATTCTCTCAAAGCCTTTCCCTATTGTTTTGTATTATTATTGAAGTTTAAGGGGAGAGAGGCTTTATTAGAGCCTAGCCCAAGACTTCTCAGAGTGTACTCCTTTATGTATCCACATCAGAACCATTCTGGGTTCATATTAAAATGTGTATTTCTTGACCCATCCAAGATTAGCTAAATGAGGATTTCTAGAACAGGGCTGATGTGCACTTGAAATAAACTTCCCATGTGATTCTGATGCACAAAATGTTTAAGATCTTTAAATTTGTGTATCTCTTTAACTCCTCTTTTACCATTGTAGGCTCTGATTTTCTCCATTCAAGGAGGACTACGAATCATCCTTTTAACAAAGTTTACAGGGAATAGATGAAAATATTGGGCACGTTTAGCCCTTGGAGTTGCCTCTGCACAAGGAAACAGTTGAATAGAAGAGTGATTAGTAGAGTGTATTTCTCATACATGAAATATCAAACACCGACACTGGGAATCTGGTAGGACTGCTGAGTCCCCATATGTATTAATCAGAGTCAGATAAGCTTTGCTGTGCTAAGAACCAACACCAATATTTCTGTAGCTTCCTGTAACACAACATTTCTTGTTTATGCTACAGCTCCAAATAGGGGCTTACCTTTTGTTAGCTTTGTCATCTGAAATGTGTGGCTTCCTGCTGTTCTTTGCTTCAGGCTAAAGCTGACCCTTACTACTCTCACTTACAATTCACTGGCCAAAAAGTATCTGTGAGTACTGGTGCAGTCATAGAGAAGGCTGAAAAAATGCAATCTTTCTGTGTTCCTAGGAAGAGAAAAAATGAAATGGAACTATGTGAACACACAGCACTGCCTTTATCTAAGAATGAGATGTTACAAATTCCTGAAGAAGCAAGAGCCCTTCAAACTGAGATCTGTCACATACACTGAAAAGGGAGGAATAGACTTGGCTGCCAACACCCACCTCAGCTTGCCAGAGTGTCAAGGCAGCTAGTAGTGAAAAAAACAGTGTACGAGAAAGACTAGACCTTGTCCCTAAATGTTTCCCCAAAGAAAAGATGTTGAAGGAATGCATAATAATGATTATGGCTTCTGGTTAAGAGAAATCATTTTTAAAAATTAGAACGTCCCTGTATTTGGTTAATTTCTTGGCTTTAGTTGGCTCTCTAAGAATATGATGCTCAAACTATCTGCCAATGAGCCGTTTCGTTTTTGAATATCCAGGGAGCCTCAGAAGAACTGAAGACATTTAGAACACAGCAGAGCATGTAACACCATCATTAGAAAGCATCACTTGATCCATTTATTTGAAGAGCTAAATGGGGAATTCAGACTGCACGTGCTAAAGCTCAGGAAGACACAAATGCTGGTGTGGGTATTGTGCAATTTGCTGCTATCTATGTATCTGCTACATGATGTGAATTCTCTGTATTAAAGATTTGAATTTTTATATGACTTTTCTAATGTTGTGCAGTATCATTTGATTATGAGGAAAAGTTCTCTTTGGGTTAGCAAAGATTGGTGCTGATGGAGCTTTGATCTATGTTAATAAGTTACCATGTTGAACAAAGAAAACATTTTATTTCTTGGTGTACTGAGGAGATGACCAATACACTCAAAATTCTTTAGAGAATAATTTACAAAGTTTTTTCTCTTAGAAATTCAAAACAATTAAAAATATTTAAATGGAAAGAATGGCTCTTTGAAATAGGCTCTTGGAAAGAAAGAAACATTCCACATAAACTCTGAACTCACATCTTGAGCTATTTTTATCCTATACACTAGGTGATAGGAATTTCAATACACCATTGCTTTATTGAAAAAAGCAAAACAACAAAATAATATAAAATCTGGTATGTATTTTTCATTTAAGACATAAAGCCATATGTAACAACTTACTATTTTTCTATGGTCAAAACCATGCCACACATCTGAACTTACACTTTAGTACCATGTTTTGAAACACCTTGGGCAAGTGGTTCTTGTAAAGAATTGCACATACTTGGGGCCCCCTCCAGACTACTAAATCTCCCCAAATAATTTAGATGCATACTCTTGAAAAGAATAGTTGCCTTAAATACCCTTAAATTCTTTGAAAATGTTTCAATGGAAAAAAATCAATGATAACATAAATTTGGAGTAATAAGGTTAAACAAATCCTGATATTCTGGCAATATTTTTTTCTTAAAGTGCAAAACTTAAAACTCATTGGCAAATACTGGGATTTTGGTTCTTTACTTTCATACACTATTATGAAATTAAAGAAAATATGAGAAAAACAAAATGTAGATAACAAAATTATAGAAATAATGTAGTTATTCAATTGATCAGCCAAAGAAGGCTAGAATCATAATACTTATTGCCTATGTCATCAGTAATATAAAGAGTAATATCCCAACTTGGATATAGTTAGACAGTTAGATGATTTCTAAAAAGAACCAGAAGAAAAAAGGGAGAACAAGAGAATCCATTCACTTATTAACAAATCTCAATACTGCAATGTAAAAATGAAGGGAGATATGTAAAAATCCCCAAATATGAGATTGGACACCTAATATGTGGAGTGGTTGTCAGTGTTTGGGGAACAAAGTTGAATGGTCATTCATATTATAAAGGGCTCTTGATATAGTGGAAAAAAAATTACATTGGATTCAGAAGACCTGAATTAGAGTATGACTTCTAGTATTTACTGTGTGACTTTCAATCAGAAACTTGGCTCTCAAGTTCTCAATTTCCTCATACATAAAATGGAATAAAATAGCATCTACCTCATTGGATTATTGTAGGGGGAAGTATATAATGAATGTAAACCTCTAAAATCTGTAAATGACATGCTTAGGGCATTATGGTGGTGGTGATGATGTTATAAAAGAAAGTTGAAGATAAAGAAGAGGCTCAAGAGAAGTTCCTTAAGCTGCTAAATATTGGTATATATTCCAGAACACATGATCTATCTGTAATCTATCATAGCTAAAAATTAGAAAATAGAAAACACAATTTCATATGACTCTAAAGGTAGAAGATTTCAAAAGAAAATCATAGTCTCTGAAAAAATAAGAAGTGGAAAAATAACTGTATTGATTTTGTTTTGCCATGTAATACATTACTCCCAGAGCAGCTTAAAACAACAAATATTGATTACCTCACATTATTTGTGAGCCAGGAATTTGGGATTTACTTAGCTGGGCATCTTCTTGCTCAGAGTACTTCATGAGGCTGCTGTCAAACTGTTGGCCAGCTGTGGCCATCTGAAAGCTTGACTGAGACCAGAGGATCCCCTGCCAGGGGGAAGCACATGGATGTTGATAGGAAGCCTCAGTTCCTTGCCATATGGTTCTTCCCATAGGGTGGCTTAAGCATCCTCACGACACATCAGCCAACTTAGTCCAGAGCAAGAGATCCCAAAGAGAGAGCAAGGAGGAAGCCACAGTGTCCTCTGTGACCTGGTATCCAAAGTGACATGTCATCACTTGTGCAATATTCCACTGGTTAGAAGTGAATTCCTAAATCGTGTCCAAATTCAAGGTGGGAGGGGATTCAGCTCCACCTCCTGAAGGTAGGGGTATCAAAGAATGTGTGGACATATGTTAAAGCCAGCACTGTAACATAGATAACCATTTGTTTTTCAACCAGTTGATAAACTGAGGATGAGAGAAGAAAAGTGACATGTCCTTAGCCCTCCTATCTTCATTCCCAACTGGTAAGCTAACTCTCTGCAGCGGTGCCACAACTCAGATCAGAGCCACCTGCTTGTTCTGGATAGGACATTTCCTCCTCCTGGTGAAAGACTGCAGAATGGGAAGAATTACAGCATGCGCATTTCTGGTCATCTCTGTGTCTGTCTCTATCTCAGCCTCTCTCCCTGTCTGTCTGTCTGCTTTTTCCCTCCCTCCCTCTCTTTCCCTCTCCCCATGCCTTCTCTCCCTCTTTCTTTCTCCTGCCCTCTCCTTTTCCCCTCCCTTCTTCCCCTTTCCCCCCATTCTATTCTAGTGGACAAAGGGGCTTTACAAGTTGCAGATGGATGAGATGAATGGAGCTGGTTAGCCACATTCTTGGTCTGGGATTTGAGTATTGAAACAGAACTTTTATTCTGGGATCACATCTAAAGAAATTGGAAGCAACTGTTTATTCCCAAACAACAGCCACTGAAAGAGGAAGGAGGAGCAGGTAATTGCTCTTTTGAAGTAACTCAGGTTCTCACCTTAGCTTTGAACTTAAATGGATTTATATTAATAATTGAGTAATTTCTCGTCTGTATCTCAAATTTCTGGACCCTCAAATAGATAGATTTGGACTAGAAAGTCTGTAAGGTGTTTTAATTCTATACATCTTATATTCACTAATTTTTAAATAACCCCTATCCCTCCTCACATGCACATACATGAGAACCCAATGTCTAGTGATGTTTGGAAGAATATTTAAAAGCTACAAAGCTGCTTCTCAAGGAATCAGAAAGTAGACTTCTTTCTGTTTAGACCTAGTTCCTGTAACATGCATTTCTGACTTAAAAGGCTAAATAGTTAACTTCTGTTGTCCCTGATCTGTTTTCTATCACTGTCTGGGGCCAATAGCTCTGAGAAGATACATTAGGATTACTGGGAGCCTGTTCACAGTTCAACTCTGGTGCCTCCAATTTCTCTAAGCCAATTTTAATCTCAAGTTCCAAGGTTACTACTTGGTAAATTAGATTGAAAAACTATTGCCTTTTGTTTTCTTAACAGCTTTATGCCCTTACTTTTTGCTTATAAAACCCCAAGCATCCCTCTTACTGTAATATGTGTCCATATATTTCATGATGTATCCATATATTTCAAATAGAGCCAAGCTTTAAAATTACATAGTGTAAAACTAGCAACATCCCAGGAGTTAGGAGATCTGAGTTTTAATCTGAACTATAATTCTTTTTTTTTTTTTTCCTTTTGCTAAGACACCTTGAGCAAAGTACTCATGGCCAATCTCTCCACCAGTACAATTCAGGGATCACTATGAGCCTTTCCATTTCTGGTATTCCAGAAATCAGTGTAATAGTAAGACTTTCCTATGTGTTTCAGGTATAATCCATGGTTCTTTCCAAGTAATCTAAAGTCAGATGCCTAAGGAATTTGATTCTCCTTAAGTGCACAAAATGCCAGTTGAGTTGCACATGTGAAACCAAATTTCAGAGATTTCTCCCCTCCACTCATCCAGAGTCAATTGCTGGTCAACTGCTGAGTCTACTTCCAGAAAACCTTTCAAATTTTTTCTCTCCTCCTCTCCCCAAGAATTCTATGAATTTAGACATATACACTAAGCACTGTATTTCCTGAACATGCCATGTATTTTATGCTTCATGTGCCTCAGCTAATGTGACTTCTGCTTGGAATGTTTACTCTTTTCCCCTCCAGGTAAGAAATCAATGCTTTCAAACCTATGAAACTTTCCCAGGCAGAGTTGGCTGCTCCTTCCTCTGTACTTGAATTATTCCCAATACTTCTGTTATTGAATTATAAATTTGATATATCTTTCACTTGCTATCCTATAAGCTCCCATAAGCAGATACTATATATTGAATCTCTGATTTGAGGACTTAGAATGATGGTAAGTACTTAACAATTTTTCCACTGACATTTTCTTAAGTTAATCAATTAGCATGACCACTGTCACTGGAAACAAAGTATTAGAACACTGTCTCTTTCTTTTTTCCATCTCCCCTCCATTACAGGTGCACTGCTTTATAACAGGTATCATTTCAGGCTTTTGTTCATCACTGTGTGGCATTACAATATTGGAATCCTGAGGCACCCAACACCATATGCCACACCACTAAACTGAGCCCTTGGTATTGTGTGAGGACAGGTGATCCATGATCTCCTGGGGGTGAAAAGAGCCCCAGCTGTGCCATGCCTGGCCTGGCTGCCATCATCACATGAAGGACTCCCTTCCCTGTTCCACTCTGTCTGCAGGAACAGCTGAGGCTGGCATCAGTATTGTACTCACCTGCAGATGTTCTGTTTGTCATCTTTCTATTAAATAGCCTCAAAATGACAGGACAATAAGCTGTGATAAACACACTCTACCTGCAGTGTCCCACAGAGTATTTCTGGCTAATTAATTCAAGCAGAAAAAAATTAAACCTGTTTATTGTTTTAAAATCCAGATGATATTGGAAAAATAAAATAAAGCACTATGTTGATTCAGGGTGAGTCGGTAATTAAGAGATTGCTTCTTCCAAATGCCCTGCATAATGTACTTTTTTCCTCTAGAGGTCAATAAACTTTTACAAGGCAATGCGTCTTACTTCCCTCCTCTCATGCTCTGCACTGCTGCTGTGATTCGGGACTCATCACCTCTCAGAACAGCTTTTTAGTTTCTTTCAAAGACTCCAGTCTCTCCTTGCCAAACTCTGGTGTACACCATCACCAAATCAACCTTTCTAGGGTACAACTCTGACCATGGCACTTCAAGTCTCAGAGACTCTGTGAAACCTCACTTCCTACAAGATAAAATTTGTGTTGGTTTGTTTTACCTTGCATTTGAGGCTCTCTATTCTCTGGCCTCAGCCTATCTTCAGTAATTGACTATTTCTGCACTTGACACTCCAATCTAACTGAAAGACTTACTGTTTCCTGAATATTTTTCCATCAGTGTGACCTTGTGCAAGTTGTTAATGCCTGAGAAAGCTCTTCTACATATCTCACATGTCCACTCTCAAAGAGCAGTTCAAATATCATTTTTCTGATACCACCAGTAGAAAGGTTTTTCCCTTTAAATTTCCCATAGAATTTCTACTTTTTATTTATTCATTCACCCACTTAATAATATTAATTAAGCATCTACTCTGTGCCAAGATCTATTGTAAAAACTTAAATCATATCAGTGAATAAATCAGACCAAACTGCTTCCTCTCCTCAAGCTTACATTACAGTAGCAGGAAACAGAAAATAAACAAAATAAGGAAAATACAGAGCATGTTATATGGTGATAAGACCTGCAGTTTAAGCAGAGACATAAGATAGGGAGTGTTGAGGGACTTTCGCTTTTAAATAGTCCTCATAGAAAGTCCCAAGAGATTGGTTATATATATATATACATATATATATATGTACATATATATATATGTATATATATATAGGGAGGGGAGGAGTCCTGTGGTCAGAGAACAAAGAACATGTAGGAGAATAGAAAACAAAGTCAGAGGCACTGAAGTAAGGTGACAATAACGTATGCACTTGTAGCCTATTGTAAGGACCTTTCAGTTCACTGTGAGTGGAACAGCAAATGTAACATCCATAGTCCCAGCAGGAAGAGATGGCATACATAAACTGGGAAACTGAAGGATCATTTCAAACATACTCTATTTACAAATGCATGAACAAGGCTTAAGAAACCTAGTAAGAGATCATGTAGTACCAAGTACTAGGGACAGTGGGCAACATCACTATACTAGGTCTTAGTGGCAAGGTGCTGAGTGGTTGTAAGAAACCAGGGATGTGTATGTGGAACGAGGGCTTTCAGTACAGGGAAATGCAGAGCCCTTGTTGACCTTCTGCCCGCCAATCTCCAGCCAGTGCTTCTCATTGCTGAATCCAACCAGAATCAAGAGATCAAAGAGTCTTATCGATGCAATCTAAAAAGTCAAGTCCCTTTGGGCATAAACCAGGGTAGGGAAGGATAGAAAGAATCTAGAGCACACACTGAAGATATTCAGATCTAGGATCTCTGAGCAGAGGGTTGACATAATACACCTTATGTTTTATCAGGACACTCCACCTGTTTTGTGAAGAATAAACTATAGAGGAACAAGAATGGAGGTGAGAAGCTACTGAGAGATGATGGGGATTTGGATCAACATGTTAACAGGAGAGTGGTGAGAAGTAATTGCAAACTATGCATTTAAGCTGACAAAATTTTGTGACAGATGAGGGATGTGAAAGTCTGGGAGGACATAGGATAAATCCATAGTTTTGGCCAAGCAACTGGAAAGATGGAATGGTAGTGCTGACCAGAGAGGATTAGATATTTTTATTTTTTTAAGTTCAAGATGCTTTAGATTTCTCAAAGTGATGATGTTTACAAGGCAGCTTCGTGCTGGGAAATTGCCATTCAAGAGAAAGGACTGGGCAGGGTATATTCATCTTGAACCATCAAAAGCCATTAGAAAAAAGTGGGTGTCTTGAGAAAAGAAAAGGTCCAAGGAGTATCCCTGAGGTCTCCCAGTGATGGAAAGTTAATACGATGAGAAGGAAGCAACAAGGAGTCTGAAAAAGAGAAAACCAGGAGAATGTAGAGCTCTGGAAGTCCAGTGAAGAAAAGACTTCAGAGCGAAAGAGATGACCAGTATGGCGAGAGCGGGGCTGCATCAAGTGAGATGAGCGCTGAGAACTGTCTACTGGATTCAGCAACACAGAGGTCATTGGTGAGCTGGACAAGAAGAGTTTTATGGAGTGGTGAGAGCAAAATCATTCTTAGAATAGGTTCAAGAAAGAGGGAAAAGAGAATTGGGTACAGAAAGTAAACAATTTTTAAAGGAATTCTTCTGTAAAAGGGAACAGAAGCATGAAATGGTTTTTAGAGGTGTAAATGACATAAAAAAGTACTTTGCTGTCACCTCTCCCTCACTGATGAGAATAATACCGATGAGGTGTTACTTCAGAATGTCAGTCCTAAATTTTATATGAGACCATTTGGCATCCTTGTGTGTTTTTCATTACCCATATTTAGCTGCACATGGACAAAAAGAAAGATAGGAAAAAATTAAAGATGTAGGATAGAGAGGAAAAATTGCTGGAAAAATGGGCCCATATCAATTGCATCTAGTTTCCTTAAATAGTGCAGAGCTCAGAGCAGAGGAGAGATCCTGGTAGGGAGGAAGAGGCAGTGCTAGAGTTCGAGGACTGTCCTGGTTCTCTCCTCTTCTTTTTAATTGAAAAGTAAGATCATCAGTCTACTGACAGAATGGAAGAGGATGTGTTGGGAGTTAAATATTTGAGACAAAAGGGCCAGGTATGAAACAGTCAGCTGGATAAATAGGAAAGCAAATGGTCCTGTGCAACATAAAATTATTTCTGATGAGCAATAAGGGTCTCCTTGAGGATGGTGGTCATGAAATTGATATGAGATCCATCAGCATGGTTGCATATTTTCTCCACCGTATTTGGCTACCCGTGCACAGGTGGTGAGCAGGTGGAGAGCTGGGTTTAACTGGAATGCAGATTGAGAATGCCTGCAAAGACATGATAGTGTTGATTGGCCCTGGAATGTAAACTACATAAAGAGTGAATTGAGGACTGAGGGAGTTTAGGAATAGTGAAGAGCAGTTAGATCAATAGATTGGCAGTCTTTGTAAGGTTAAAAGATTGTTGAAATAAGGGTAGCACTAGGTCAAGTGAGCTAGAACAACAGGTGACAGAATGAGTGCTTAAAACTGAGATTGTGGAGAAATTGAAAATATTCAGCTTCATAACATTAAAGGTATGATAGTAGTAGTGGGGGAGTGAGGGAGATCGAATATTGAAGTTGTTAAAAATCACAAAATGGGTGGGTAGGAAGCAGGAGCTGGTATGTGCCTGCATTCAGGAAGCAATCTGGGTGGAATACATGAAATTTAAGGTGGAGGATTCTTTTTATAGAGGAAGAAGGGACAATGGTCAAGAATCAAGAAAAAAGAAAAAGCTGGATACTTATTTTAATGCCAAAGCAGTTGTATAAGGGATAAGAGAAAAATAGTCACTATTTGAGAAAGCTAGAGGAGAAATAATATCTTCAGGGCAAATCACCTTCTGTTAGACTAAGAAAAGCAATTTACAAAAAAGAATGAGAGGATATCAGAAATTCTGCTGATGACTGACAGTGAGTTCCAGAGGGCTTGGTGAAAGTGGTGAAGTGCTAGGAGAGAGGAACGGGATGAAGTCAGAAGTGGGTAAGAACAGGACCACATGTGGATTATAACTCGGAAGACGAAGGTGATCTGGAAGCCTTGGGCTCAACTGTCATCTATGAGGAAATCCCCACTGAGATGAATGGATGGTTGAGAAATTGGATCAAGTTGGAGGGATGAAAAGAGGCCTATGAAGAGGAGAGTTCAGTGGCTCAGAAATGGCCAGAGAGGTGTGTTTTGTGGTAGTAGCTAATGCAAGGGGGACAGAGCATGATGTATTGGTCCCAATGTCCTCTAGGAAGAAAAGGTTGGTGAGGCTGTGAGTGCTGAATTTAGAGAGACTCAGAGGTCTTGCCAGGAGCACAAACAGCCTTGGGGCTGCCTCTTGACCCACATGATTGGAAGCATGAGGGATAAGAATTTGATCCTATCCTCCGCCCTGTATAGAGTGGCTTGCTTATGCATTTTACAGCACCTTTAACAGTTCCTTGAAGAGATCACTGCTGTTTGCTTAGGTTCTCTGTACTTGCAGAGATCCCCAACATGGTAGTTAGTGCTTTATAAGCTATTTTGAAGTAATGATCTAGCCATCCTCAGTTACTATTAAGCATTTTTTTTCATTGCACCCTACATTTATATAATTTTTAAATGCTCTGTCTTTAGAATGCCTCCTAGTGTCTCAAGGGCCCTTCCCTACCAGAAGTGATACTGCCTGTAGGTGATTACTATGAGATTCGGCCACAACACCC
The DNA here is from genome assembly GCF_030020395.1 of Manis pentadactyla. NCBI lineage: Eukaryota > Metazoa > Chordata > Mammalia > Pholidota > Manidae > Manis > Manis pentadactyla. The sequence continues at coordinate 119,928,995 of NC_080019.1, forward strand.
AATCCAATTCTCCAACACCCAATCCCGGAGTCTGCTGTCCCCTTTGTCCCAAATGCCCACTACTCCATGTCCCACAACCATTTGCATACTTCATGAACTTTTCTTCATTATTTGAGGTTCAACATAAATATTACTGACAAATGCATTACCAGGATTTTTCTTTTTTTTTTTTTTTTCAATCCAGTATCTATTTCCCTTTTCCACAGTAATAACATTCTGAATTCTTCAGGTCATGTAGCTCTGCCCTTCCTTCAATTCTTGTTTTATGGGTAGGATTAGATCCAGAATAGGGTATATGTTTTGATCTCACCCAATCAGTGGTATTTTCCTGGCTTCCATAATTAATTTATAAAAGGCATATGATCCCAATCAGTCCAAAGAAATTGAACTGGGATTACTGTAATTTTCAGAAAGGAAAATAATGGAGTTACTGAGAGAATAGACTTTCTTCTTACTTTGTGGGAAGAGATCACCTGAATGAAGCCAACAGAGGGAGAAAGAGGAGTCGAGAGATGAGAGAATGACTCTTGAAGACCTATTTTGAGTATCTGCATCCAGCAATATATAAAGCATTTTCTGTTCTCTGGACTTCCCAAATCATGTGAAGCACTAAATTTACTTTTTTTCTCTTACAACTGTTGAAATGAGTACCTTCCATTATAAATAAAAGAACCATGACTCATATATCACTTTACATGATGGAGAATCAAAAATCCTGCATCCAGTAATTAGAACCCAAACTCCTGAGAATTATTGGGTCTCCTAGGATCCAAACAGGAAAAATAAGTCTCTTAGACAGTGGGGAGAAAAGCCCCTGTCTAGGATTGTTCCTTTCAACTTTAATCCTCGATTTATACTTCCCACATAATGAATAACAGCAGTCAGGCCATTAATGCAGAGATAATTAGCCAAAGATAATTAAGAGTAAACTCTTCTTCCTTTTGAAAGCCACCCAAAATCTGCAATTAAAGGTTCATTCAATTATGACAGTGCCCATATTCAGCACAAGTCACATAGTCTGCAGACAAAACCTGCCCTTGAGAGAAACAAAGAAAAATTTTAAATCAAACTGTTTCAAAGGAAGTTGGCTCCCTATTATATTTTATCAAACTGCTTACCTTTTGGAAGAACTTGCAATATATTTTATTCAGGGGTTTCTAATTTTTATTCAGAGCTATAAATCAATTAATTAATTATTGTTAATTTGCAACAACCCAGAACAGAACAAAGGGTACACACAAAAGGCACAGAGAGAACTTCTCCAAACACACTGCATAATTTATTTCCAATTTTAAAAAGCAGAACAATGGCATACCATGTTAGCTATTTTTGTGAAACACATTATGTTTTGAAGAGTTTAAAGAGAAAATAAAAACAACAATCTTTTCCTGAGGAATATAACAGAATCATAATCATGTTCATAACATGCTATATTGCTTTGTTAGATACACCTTTGTCTTGCCAATGGGTTTCAGCCCCGGGAAAGTTCACTATGGATTCAATGTGACCAAAGAAATTGACAGCAAAACATTCTTGGGGTGAAAAGGTTATACTCAACTTTATTTCCAGGTGGCAGGTCAGTCACTAAAATCCCATTCACTCAGAGTGAGTCTGCGTGCAGCAAGCTGGTCTCTGCCTCTGGGCCCCTCTGCCCGCACAGCCGTCCTCTGGGCCTCTCTGCACAGTCGTCCCTCACAGCTGTCCTCTGGGCCTCTGTCCTCAGCGATGCCACCACTCCAGCCTCTTCTCTGCTTTCCTGCAGCCTTGCAACCCTGCCACCATGTCATGCCCAGAGCACTGGGCAGAGCTCTTTATATAGAGTCAACAGCCATGCATTGTTCACAGGTGTGCAGTGAGCTAGTCAGCCAGGGCCAGGTGAGAATCCTGGCCACAGGAACTCTCATTTTATCCACAACCTTCATCTGGAAAATCCTAGACTAGATATTTGCATTCAGAACTATTCAGGGAATTACGTTAATTGCATGAAACAGGCTGTAGTAATTGTCCATTAAGTTCAATTAACCATAGATAGTTACTGTCTCCTGAAGGACGTTTTGATAGTTTCTATCGATAAAACTGTATGAAAAAAGCCACAGCTGTGCACTCTATAAATAATCATGTTTATGGACAGGGTTTTTCTTTAAAACAGTAAAATATTTTCTTCCAACTATACAGTCTTTTTCAATCTTTCTGACCTTGAAATTTGCTGTAAAGGAGGCATCAAGGGACTGGCTGGAGAGAGGAGATGAGGGTAGTGGGGTCTTCCAGGCCTCACTCACAGATATCATGCCATTCAACCATCCTAGGGCCAACAAGAAGTTCACATAATTACAAAATTAGATAATTCCATTTCAAAAATTAGGTAACCAAGATTCAGAAAAATTAACTTGCTTAAGATCAAACAGCTCTCAAGTGTCAGAGCTAGTATTCGGAAACCAGATAAATCTGGCTCCAAAAACTTAAGGTTTCTTCACAAACTGGGTTGCCTTATAACATTTCAAGTCAACATGATTCTTAAATGGTTGTTTATATTTTTGGCACCACTGACAGATTATATAATGTAATGCAATCAAGAATGGCCTGATGATTAATAAGCTTTATTATTTTTTCATTATAGATCACAGATTATAATAACTACATAAATGGTCTTGTGAAATCAAATATAATTCTGTTATGACAATAGCAGTAAAAAGAAATTGCATTTATATTACATTTAACAGTTTCAAAATATTTCCAGATACTCTACCTCCTTGTGATTCTGTTCTCATAACAATCTGTGAAGTGGGCAGAGCCAATTTTATTCTCACTATTTTAAGGTTGAGGAAGGTGAGGGACAGAGGAGGGTTTCCTCAACTCCAGTGAATGCACAGCCTATACAGAAACATAGGCCTTTCAGTCACTGATTTAGTCACTCTTTCAACTAATAATTTTCCATGTCCATTATGTAACACTCACACTTTAAAAATAAATTTTTATTAAGGTATGATTGATATACACTCTTATGAAGGTTTCACATGAAAAAATAATGTGGCTACTACATTTACCCATATTATCAAGTCCCCACCCATACCCCATTGCAGTCACTGTCCATCAGTTTAGCAAGATGCCACAGATCCACTGTGTGCCTTCTCTGTGCTACACTGTTCTCCCTGTGATCCCCTACACCATGTGTACTAAACATAATACCCCTCAGTCCCTTTCTCCCTCCCTCCCCACCCATCCTCCCGCACCTCTCCTCTTTGGTAACCACTAGTTCATTCTTGGAGTCTCTGAGCCTGCTGCTATTTTGTTCCTTCAGTTTTGCTCCACTGTTATACTCCACAAATGGGGGAAATCATTTAGCATTTGTTTTTCTCCACCTGGCTTATTTGACTGAGCATAATGTCCTCCAGCTCCATCCATGTTATTGCAAATGGTAGGATTTGTTTCTTTCTTATGGCTGAATAGTATTCCATTGTGTATATGTACCACATCTTCTTCATCCATTCATCTACTGATGGACACTTAGGTTGCTTCCATATCTTGGCTATTGTAGAAAGTGCTGTGATAAACATAAGGGTGCATATGTCTTTTTGAATCTGAGAAGTTGTATTCTTTGGGTAAATTCCAAGGAGTGGAATTCCTGGGTTGATGGTATTTCTATTTTTAGTTTTTTGAGGAACCTCCATATTGCTTTCCACAGTGGTTGAACTAGCTTACATTCCCACCAGCAGTGTAGCAGGGTTGCCCTTTCTCCGCATCCTCACCAGCATTTGTTGTTCTTAGTCTTTTTCAATGCTGGCCACCCTTACTGGTGTGAGGTGATACCTGGTTGTGGTTTTAATTTTCATTTCCCTGATGATTAGTGATGTGGAGCATCTTTTCATGTGTCTGTTGGCCATCTGAATTTCTTCTTGGGAGAACTGTCTCTTCATATCCTCTACCTATTTGTTAATAGAGTTATTTGCTTTTTGGGTGTTGAGGCGTTTAAGTTTTTTATATATTTTGGATGTTAACCCCTTATAGGATATGTCATTTACAAATATGTTCTCCCATCCTGTAGGATGCCTTTTTGTTTTGTTGATGGTGTCCTTTGCTGTACAGAAACTTTTTAGTTTGATGTAGTACCATGAGTTCATTTTTGTTTTTGTTTCCCTTGCTTGAGGAGATGTGTTAAGGAAGAAATTGTTCATGCTTATATTCAGGAGATGTTTGCCTATGTTGTCTTCTAAGAGTTTTATGGTTTCATGGCTTACATTCAAGTCTTTCATGCATTTCGAGTTTACTTTTGTATATGGGGTTAAACAGTAATCCAATTTCATTCTCTTGCATGTAGCTGTCCAGTTTTTCCAACACCAGCTGTTGAAGAGGCTGTTATTTCCCCATTATATGTCCATGGCTCCTTTATCATATATTAATTAACCATATATGGTTGGGTTTATATCAGGGCTCTCTAGTCTGTTCCATTGCTCTATGGTTCTATTCTTGTGCCAGTACCAAATTGCCTTGATTACTGTGGCTTTGTAGTAGAGCTTGAAGTTGGGGAGCATAATCCCCCCAGCTTTATTCTTCCATCTCAGAATTGCTTTGGCTATTCGAGGTCTTTTGTAGTTCCATATGAATTTTAGAATGATTTTCTCTAGTTCATTGAAGAATGCTGTTGGTATTTTGATAGGAATTGCATTGAATCTACATATTGCTTTAGGCAGGATGGCTATTTTGACAATATTAATTCTTCCTATCCATGAGCATAGGATGTGTTTCCATATATTGGTATCTTCTTTAATTTCTCTCATGAACATCTTATAGTTTTCAGAATATAGGTCTTTCACTTCCTTGCTTATGTTTATTCCTAGGGTTTTATTCTTTCTGATGCAATTGTGAATGGAAATGTTTTCCTGATTTCTCTCTCTGCTAGTTCATTGTTAGTGTATAGGAATGCCACAGATTTGTGTATTAATTTTGTATCTTGCAACTTTGCTGAATTCAGATATAAGATCTAGTAGTTTTGGAATTAATTCTTTAGGGTTTTTTATGTACAATATCATGTCATCTGCAAACAGGGACAGTTTAACTTCTTCTTTATCAATCTGGATGTCTTTTTCCTTTTATTTCTTTATTGCCATGGCTAGAACCTCCAGTACTATGTTGAATAGAAGTGGGGAGAGTGGGCATCCTGTCTTGTTCCCAAACTTAAAGGAAAAGCTTTCAGCTTCTCACTGTTAAGAATGATGTTGGCTGTGGGTTTGTCATATATGGCCTTTATTATGTTGAAGTACTTTCCCTCTATACCCATTTTGTTGAGAGTTTTTATCATGAATGGATGTTGAATTTTGTCAAATGCTTTTTCAGCATCTATGGAGATGATCATGTGGTTTTTGTCCTTCTTTCTGTTTATGTGGTGGCTGATGTTGATGGATTTTCAAATGTTGTACTATCCTTGCATCCCTGGAATAAATCCTACTTGATCATGATGGATGATTTTTTTAATGTATTTTTTAATTCGGTTTGCTAATATTTTTTGAGTATTTTTGCATCTATTGTTCATCAGGGATATTGGTCTGTAATTTTCTTTTTTTGTGGTATCTTTGCCTGGTTTTGGTATTAGAGTGATGCTAGCCTCATAGAATGAGTTTGAAACTATTCCCTCTACTTCTACACTTTGGAAAACTTTAAGGGGGATGGATATTAGATCTTCACTAAATGTTTGATAAAATTCAGTGGTGAAGCCATCTGATCCAGGGTTTTGTTCTTAGGTAGTTTTTGATTACCAGTTCAATTTCATTGCTGGTGATTGGTGTGTTCAGATTTTCTGTTTCTTCTTTGGTCAGCCTTGAAAGGTTGTATTTTTCTAGAAAGTTGTCCATTTCTTCCAGGTTTTCCAGTTCATTAGTATATAATTTTTCATAGTATTCTCTAATAATTCTTTGTATTTCTGTGGTGTCTGTAGTGATTTTTCCTTTCTCTTTTCTAATTCTGTTTATGTGTGTAGACTCTCTTTTTCTTCTTGATAAGTCTGCTAGGGGTTTATCTATTTTGTTTATTTTCTTGAAGAACCAGCTCTTGTTTTCATTGATTCTTTCTATTGTTTTATTCTTTTCGATTTTATTTATTTATGCTCTAATCTTTATTATGTCCCTCCTTCTACTGACTTTGGGCCTCATGTGTTCTTCTTTTTCTATTTTCATTAATTTTGAGTTTAGACTGCTTATATGGAATTGTTCTTCTTTCCTGGGGTAGGCCTGTATTGCAATATACTTTCCTCTTAGCATGGCCTTGGCTGCATCCCACAGATTTTGCGGTGTTGAATTATATTTGTCATTTGTCTCAATATATTGCTTGATCTCTGTTTTTATTTGGTCATCGATCCATTGATTATTTAGGAGCATGTTGTGAAGCCTCCATGTGTTTATGGGATTTTTCATTTTCTTCACGTAATTTATTTCTAGTTTCATACCTTTGTGGTCTGAGAAACTGGTTGGTACAATTTCAATCTTTTTGAATTTACTGCAAAATCAGTGGCCTAGTATATGATCTATTCTTGAAAATGTTCCATGTGCACTTGAGAAGAATGTGTAACCTGCTGCTTTTGGGTGTGGAGTTCTGTAGATGTCTGTTAGGTCCATCTGTTCTAATGTGTTGTTCAGTGCCTCTGTGTCCTTACTTATTTTCTGTCTGGTTGATCTGTCCTTCAGAGTGAGTGGAGTGTTGAAGTCTCCTAGAATGAATGTATTGCATTCTATTTTCCTTTTTAATTCAGTTTGTATTTGTTTCACATATGTAGGTGCTCCAGGTTTGGGAGCATAGATATTTATAATGGTTATATCTTCTTGTTGGATTGACCCTTTTATCATTATGCAATGTCCTTCTTTGTCTCTTGTGACTTTCTTTGTTTTGAAGTCTATTTTGTTTCATACAAGTACTGCAACTCCTGCTTTTTTCTCTCTATTAGTTGAATGAAATATCTTTTTCCAGCCCTTCACTTTTAGTCTGTGTATATCTTTGGGTTTAAAGTGAGTCTCTTGTAGGCAACATATAGATGGGTCTTTTTTTTGTCCATTCAGTGACTCTGTGTCTTTTGATCATTGCATTCCATCCATTTACATTTAGGTTGATTATCGATAGGTATTTACTTATTGCTATTGCAGACTTTAGATTCGTGGTTACCAAAGGTTCAAGGTTAACTTCCTTACTATCTAAGACTCTAACTGAACTCACTTAATATGCTATTACAAACACAATCTAAAGGTTCTTTTCTTTTTCTCCTCCTTTTTCTTCCTCCTCCATTCTTTATATATTAGGTATCATATTCTGTACTCTTTGTCTATCCCTTGACTAACTTTGGGGATAGTTAATTTAATTTTTCATTTGCTTAGTAATTAGCTGTTCTTCTTTCTTTACTGTGGTTTTTTTAACCTCTGGTGACAGCTATTAAACCTTAGGAACACTTCCATCTATAGCAGTCCCTCCAAAATAGACTGTAGAGATGGTTTCTGGGAAGTAAATTCTCTCAGCTTTTGCTTATCTGGAAATTTTTTAATCCCTCCTTCAAATTTAAATGGTAATCTTGCCAGATAAAGTAATCTTGGTTCCAGGCCCTTCTGCTTCATTGCATTAAATACATCATACCACTCCCTTCTGGCCTGTAAGGTTTCTGCTGAGAAGTCTGATGTTAGCCTGATGGGCTTTCCTTTGTATGTGATCTTATTTCTCTCTCTGGCTGCTTTTAGCAGTCTGTCCTTATCCTTGATCTTTGCCATTTTAATTACTATATGTTTTGATGTTGTCTTCGTTGGGTCCCTTGTGTTGGGAGATCTGTGCATCTCAATGGCTTGAGAGACTATCTCCTTCCCCAGATTGGGGGAGTTTTCAGCAATTACCTCCTCAGAGACACTTTCTATCCCTTTCTCTCTCTCTCTCTCTCTCTTCTTCTGGTATCCCTATAATGCAAATATTGTTCCATTTGGATTGGTCACACAGTTCTCTCAATATTCTTTCATTCTTAGAGATCCTTTTTTATCTCTGGGCCTCAGCTTCTTTATATTCCTCTTCTCTAGTTTCTATTTCATTTATAGTCTCCTCCACCATATCCAATCTGCTTTTTAATACTCTCCATTGTTCTCTTCAACGATTGGATCTCTGACCAGAATTCATTCCTGAGTTCTTGAATACCTTTCCGTACCTCCATTGGCATGTTAATGGTTTTTATTTTGAACTCCCTTTCAGGAAGATTCATGAGGTCGATGTCATTTAAATCTTTCTCAGGAGTTGTACTCATAATTTTACTCTGAACCAGGTTCCTTTGGCATTTCATATTTGTATATGGTGCCCTCTTGTGTCCAGAAGCTCTACTCTCTGGAGCTGCTCATCCCCTGATGCAATGTTGGGGGTCACAGGGGAGCAATATTGGTGCCTGGAGTAAGGAAAGAGGTTGATTCCCTCTGGCTGTCCTAACACCAGGATAGGGTTTGCCAGTTTGCCAGCCAGGTGGGGCTGGCTGGGAGAAAGGTGCAGAAGGTTGCCTATCATGGAGGGTGTCCTTGGAGCTGTGTAGCTAGCCAGGGAGCTGTAGCATCTGGAAATCATGAAAGTTCCCAGTCTGCTGGGAAGAGTGCACCCAGACAATTTTGTCTACCTGTCCTTTCTCCTGAGCATTAAGCTCTCTGCAATCCTTGCCCCTTTAGCAGCCCTCTTGCTAAGGGCCTCCTTGTTAGGAAGTCTCTCAGACTGCCCACCTTTCTTTTGTCTCAGAGCAGCTGGATATGGATCCCTGCTTTCCACAAGCAGCTGGAATCACAGTCTCTCTAGGAATTCTGCCTGTTGTAGCTTTCCAGTCCCCTAATCATGAGAGTATCATGCAAGCACCATGAAATGTAGGTTTGTGCTCCCAGAGCAGATCTCCAGAGTTAGGTATTCAGCAGTCCCAGGCCTCCACTACCTCCCTGCTCCATTTCTCTTCCTCCCACCAGTGCACTGGGGTTGGGGAAGGGCTTGGGCCCCACCAGGGCACAGCTTTGGTATGTTACCCTGTTCTGTGAGGTCTGCTCTTTTCTCCAGGTGTATGCAGTCTGGTGCAGTCCTCTTTCCTGTTGCTCTTTCAGGATTAGTTGTATTAATTATATTTTCATATTTTATGTGGTTTTAGGAGGAAACCTCTATCTCACCTCTCACACCATCTTTCTATGTAACACTCACTCTTATTTCTTAAGTGATACCAATCTATTACTCATTTTATAAGTTTAAGCCTCACATTACCAAGTAATTAAACATGTCAATAGCTGTGCCTACCAGACCTAACATCTTTCAAGTCCCAACCTACCACATCTACTATGAGAAGCTGAGTGAGATTGTTCTTTGAATGAACTCATTACCTTAGATTGGCCTAAAAGTAGAAAATCCATAAACTGGCTGCTAACCTATCATGTGGTTTAGCATAAAAATAACTGCTCATAGGGGTGTGGTCTAACATAAAATATCTGCTCATAGGGGTGTGGTCTAACAGAAAAGAACTGCTCATAGGGGCAATGGCTACTGAGTAGGTAGACACTCAAAAAGAAGCCAACTGGGACAGTAGAAAAGCCAAACTTCTGGGCTCAAAGACAGACTTAACAGAGCAGAAATTCTTTCTCTTACTCTGACCACATAGTAATGCTGGCTGGTTAATACATTTTAAATAAATTATTAAGTTAGATAGGCCATTAGTAATAAAGGGAAATAATCAGATGTCAGATATGAATAATAATCCCAGAGTCATAGCAATGAGCAAAAGTTGAAGCATGTTAGCCCTGGGAGAGTAAGGATATGTATGCTAGTGGCTGGAATTTTTAATGCTACATGCAAAAATTAGTCAAGACTTCTGTCTCCATATACAGTAAGAACTGTAGGTGGGTTCTTAGTATAATTCAGAAGCCAAGTAAGTGTGCTTAGTGTAAGCATAGGCTCCTAAAGTCTCTGAAGTCATTGCCTGCTGAACAATGGCCTAACATCATGGGCGTGAACCAAGCTACCAGTAAGGGATTGAGATCTTAGTCTTATACCTATGTGCAGCCCAGATTTACACCACCTGAACTATTTGGAAGAAGCCCAAGTAGAAAACCTGATATGAAAATTGGAACCAGCCTACCCTTAGGGCCTAGGCAGAGGCAACTCTAAAACTTCCCAGTAGAGGACTTCTGGTATACTCAGAATTTGCACAAAACTCCCTAGGAGGTTGACCACTGAGGATGTTCTTACAGACGTGAGTAGTAAAAGGCAGAAAACAGACTAACAAATGGGAGAATGTACACATATGGAATCATGAGAAAGAGAAAAACAAGAAACTTTAAAAACTAGTGTGTTCATGTGTTTATAGAGCTCAAACTGATCAAAAGAAAAACCAAACCTATAGAAAGACAAAAGAACAGTTTATGACACAAAAATAAGTAGCTTTGCCTGTCAGTGAACTTCTTATCAGCACAAATGGAAGCTTGCTGACTTTTGGAATAATATTAGCAAAGTACTGAGGGAAAAATAAAAGTGTCACCCTAAAATTATATACCCAGTAAACCATAATTCTAATCTGTGGGTGAAATAGACATTTCCAAGGGAAAAAAAGAGAAATGCTAAGTGAAAGCACTGTCCGTGGGATGTATAAATAGAAAATTAAAGTGAACCCAGAAGGAAGGAGCAATATGCAAGAAGAAATATGAGGAAAGAATTAAATAAACGTATTAATAATGGAAGTATTAAGTATCAGTTTTAAAATAATGACTATTTTGTGTGTGTGTAGAAAAATGGGGTGGAATTAAAGTACTAAATAATAACATGGTAGACAGGAGGGGAGTAATTAAGGTAGTTGTTAAAGTAGACACATTTTTTTTCTTGTTCAGAAGAAAGAAATATTAACTTTAATGTGGTAGAAACATTCAACTTGGTATTTTAAGTATGTTAAAATATAACAGAGGCCACTAAGATAAAATAAATAGATAACCTTAAAAGCAGTAAACCAATAGAGAGATGAAATATCAATAGCACATATAAAAAGACAACTCTATCTGTTTAGGAAAAAGTGGGAAATGGACACAGCAAAAAAATTATGATAAACTCAGGGATTTCTCAATATCTGCTGATGGCAACTGATTTTCTGATTCATTTGCAGAATTATGTTCATTTATTTATTTAATTTAGCAATTGCATGTTTATTTTTCACTCTTAAATAGGATGTCTTTGACAGCACATATTAGATATTTGCCCAAAGTTGACTTAAGCAGTAAAGAAATGCATTGATTCACTTATAACTGGAAGTTTAGAAGTAAGACAGGACCCAGTGAGATATGACTAATGGTTTAAGGGTGTAGCAAGAGTGTATATACATAGATTCCTACCATCTCTTCGCTCTGCTGTCTTAAGTCTTGGCTTCAGTCTGAGACTTGGGTCCTTCATGATTAGTATATGGCTACGGAAGTTCCCAGCATAGCCTCCAGTCACATTAACATCCAGAGGAATTAAGAGAAGAGTTCTCTCTCTTCCTTATTAGATGTATACATACTTGACATTATTATGTTCTGACTGATTTGTTTCTCATTATAAAATGTCCCTCTTGCTCTCTAGTAATACTTGGTATTTTAAAGTCTACTTTGTCTGATACTAATGTAGCCACACCAGCTTTCTTATGTCTAGTGTTGTATAATGTGCCTTTTTCATTTTTTTACCCTTTTATTTCAATCAGATGTGCTCTATATTTAAAGTGTTTTCTTGTAAACAGCATATGATTGGGTTCTCTTTTTAATCCAGTTTGATGATCTTGGACTTTTAATTGAAGTGCTCAGTTTATTTTCATTAAATTTAATTATTGATACAATTTAAGTTTTGCATTTATTCTATTTACTCTTTGTTCTTCTAATCTTTCTTCCCTCCCCTTTTTTGAAAGGGAATGGAAATCACTGTTTTTAGTATTCATCCTCTGAACTGGCTTTTTTTTTTTAGCTAAGCTATTTTATGATACATTTCAGTTGTGGCTCAAGAGATTACAATAAACACCTGTAAGTATTCAGTTTACCTTCAAATAACATTGTAGAATTTATTGGATCTTGATCAATATACAGTTGACCCTTGAACAACATGGGGTTAGAAGGCACTGACCCTGCATGCAGTCAGAAATCCATCTATAACTTTGGACTCACCAAAAACTAAGCTACTAATAGCCTATTGTTCCCTGGAAGCCTTACCAATAATATAAACAGTCAATTAACACATATTTTATGATATGCATTATATATTGTATTCTTACAACAAAGTAAGCTAGAAAAAGAAAAAATCTTTTTCAAATTGTGACAAATCTCCAAAAACTTTCAAATATAGTTATTGATAAAAAGTCCACGTATAAGTGGACCCATGCCATTCAAACCCATCTTGTTCAAGGATCAACTGTAATTCCATTTCACCCCTTCCCACTCACTATACTCCAGTTGTCTTATATTTTATTTCCATATATTTTGTGCATCATAACATATTGTTATTTTGTTCTAAATAGTTAATAATATTTTAAATTTAAAACTACATATAAAAATAAGATACTTTTTTTAAAAGTCTTTTTATATTTACCCAGTTATTTAACCACTCAGATGTTTTTCCTCTCTTCCTGCTGATCCAGAGTTCCATCTGGTATCATTTGTTTCCAGACTGAATAATTTCAGTCAGCATTTTGAGAAGCTATTATGGTACAGGTCAGCTGGAAACAAATTCTCTCTGAGTTTGTCTGTTTGAAAATATCTTTATTCTGCAAGATATTTTTAATGAACTTAGAATTCAAGGTAGATGGCTCTGTTATGCTCAAGTCTTTAACGCTTTAAAGACTTCTTGTGAGAACTCAGTAGTTGTTTATACTTTACACTCTATGCAATATTTCTTTTCTCTTTGTATAAAAAGTTATTTTTGCATAATTTACATAAATTAAAATTCACATTATGTGAATACATTGATGAAGTTTTATATATACTCTTATATATATATATACATAAACAGAAATATATATATGTATATATACATACATATAGATATTCATATATTCACCACCCTAATCAAGACATAGAATATTTCCATCATAGCAGAGAGTTTCCTCATGTCCCTTCTGAGTTAATTATGTAAATGCCTCCACCATCGAGGCAACCTTTTCTTTTTTTCTCTTTTTATTTTTATTTATTTACTGTAAGATAAGTTTTCCCTTTTTTAAAACTTCATATATAGAATCAGACAGTGTATTCTTTTTCTGTATCTGTCTTCTTTCACTCAGCACAATGTCTCTGAGATTCATCCATATTGTGGCATGCATAAGTAGTTTGTTCTCTCTAATCATTGAATAGTACTCTGTTGTAAGAATATACTACAATTTTAAAGAAACATTGTACTCTTATGAATTGTTGGGTTACTTCCAGTTAGAGGTTTTTAAGAATATGTCTTCTATGAATATTACATGCAAGCCTTTTTGAGAAAATTGCCTTCATTTCTAGTGCATAAATACCTACAGGAATAACTACTTGGTCATAAGGTAGGCGGAAGTTTGAAATTATTTATGTCAGAAACTGCTACACCTTTTTCAAAAGTGATTTTGGTATTTTATAACCACAAGCTATGTATGAGAGTTCTTATGGCTTCACATCCTTGATGATATTTGGCATTGTTAGGCTTTTTAATTTTAGCCACAAAGGCAGGTGGGTAATGATATCACATTATGACTTTAATTTGTGTTTTCTTGTTGAGTAATCATGTTGAGAACTTTTTCATATGCTTATGGGCTATTGCCTATTTGCATGTGTCGTTCAAGTATTTGGCTCCCTCACTCCATTGTATTTGTTTTTAATATTTTTTATTGAATTACTGGAGTTCTTGATATAGTCTGGATACAAGTTTATCATCTACATATGTGTATGTATGTACACAGGTATGTGCCTATGTGCATGTATATATAGGTATATATACAGATATAGTCCTTTAATTATATAAATGACTATATCTGTATTATATATGTGTGTGTGTGTGTGTGTGTGTATTGCCAGTATATGCATTGCTTACTCATTTTTTATGTGATCTTCTTATGGATAGAATATTTAATTTAATGCAGTCTGATTAATATTTTTTTTCTTTCATGGCTACCAATTTCTGTATCTTATCTATAAAAATTGGATATTTCCAGGTTAGAAAAAAATTATCCTGTTTTCTTTTAGAAGTTTTTTTTGTCTTTGGCTTGCATGTAGGCTTAGCCTTATTACCCATTTTGAAGCAAAGCTTGTAAATAGCTTTAGGCAGAAGTTGAGGTTCATTTTTCCTTCTTTGAATATCTGGTAATTCCACTTCCATTTGTGGTAAAGATTGATCTTTCTCCATTGAACTATTCTGGTGTTATAATTGAAAAATCAATTGTCTAACCGTGGATCTATTTCGGTCCTTATCCTTCTGTTTGCTGATCGATTTGTCTATATTTATGCAAATGCCACACTGTCTTGATTACTGTAGCTTTATAGTAAATCTTGATATCAGTTGCATAAACTCTTCAATTTTCACCTTTATATTCAGGGTTACTCTTGGAATTTTAAGTCCTTTGCATCTTCATATAAATTTTGTTTTTCTTATCTTATTTTTAAACTTTTATTATATATGTATTTATTGAAGTATTGTTGGTTAACAATATCATAATTTTTTCAGGTGTATGACATAGTGATTCAACGATTATATATAGTGAAATACTAACCACTGTAAGTGTAGTTACTATCTATTAACATATAAAGATACTACAATATTATTGACTATATTCCCTGTGCTGTACTTTTCACTCCTGCGGAACAAAACATACAAAAGCTTTGGTGGAAGGAACTGTTGTGTTCTCATGGACACATGAGAAAAGGTCAGTGTGGCAGGAGCAGTGATGAAAACCAAAATGAAACACAGGCTGGAAATATTACTAGTGGTCAAGGTATGCAGAGCCTTACAGACTGTGCTAAGTTTTTGGTCTTTAGCTTGAGAGTAGTGGAGAACCATGAAAGAATTTTTGAACAAGGAAAGGAGATGATTACTATTTTGCAAAAATCATTCTGGCCACAAGAAGAGTGGTTATGTGAAGGGACAAGAGTAGAGAAGAGAGACTCATAAAGGGACTATTTTCAAAATGGTATAAATGAGAAATAGTTTAGATCAGCTGGTATTTACATTGAAACAAAATACACAGATCTAAGGGATCGTTAGGAAGTAAGGGGGTGGGGACTGGTTAGGTCTGGGTGTAGACGGGGAAAAGTGGTTCCCTTCACATGGGGAGGAATCTGTTAAAAAATGGTAAAATAGGGGCTGGGATTGTTTTGTTTGCTTTTATTTTTTGAATTATTATAGTTTGTTTTAATTTGGTTGGAAAGTCATAGGTTCAGTGTTAGACCTGATCTATCCAATTAGAAATATCAAGTTGGCAGCCAGTTTTAAGATTCTCGAGTGCAGAAGAAGATTCCAGTGAATGTACTGAGATCTTATTGGGTGGTAGCTGAATCCATTGGTAAAAATGAGATCATTTAAAAATAAGTTTGAAGTTAAAAAAAATGAAAGAGTACTTCAAACTGAGTCATAAATTAATTCACTTTGTATATGTTGAGTAAAGAATCAAAGAATCTGGAAGATTAAGAAGGAAGGATCGTAGACATATGAACATGGTATTCCAAAGTCCAAAGAGAGATACTTTCTCAAGGACTGCTTAGAAGGCAAGTAAATTAAATACTGCAAAATATCTGCTAAGTTTAGTTATATGGAAATTATGGTCAGTATAAGTGAGAACTGTGGCCCATTTTTCTCTAATTTTTCTGTACCTCATAATATTTTATTTTCCAAAAAGGAAACTGGCTTAAGGATAAAATAAACATATATGATAAGTTTTTATTTCAATTATTTATTTTTATTAAGGTATTATTGATATACACTCTTATGAAGGTTTCACATGAAAAACAATGTGGTTACTACATTCACCCATATTATCAAGTACCCCCACCATACCCCATTGCAGTCACTGTCCATCAGTGTAGTAAGATGCCATAGAGTCACTATTTGCCTTCTCTGTGCTACACTGTCTTCCCCATGATCCCCCCAACACCATGTGTGCCAATCATAATACCCCTCAATCCCCTTCTCCCTCCCTCCCCACCAACCCTCCAACACCCCTCCCCTTTGGTAACTGCCAGTCCCTTCTTAGAGTCTATGAGACTGCTGTTCTTTTGTTCCTTCAGTTTTGCTTCATTGTTATACTCGACAAATGAGGAAAATCATTTGGTACTTGCTCTTCTTTGCCTGACTTATTTCACTGAGCATAATCCTCCAGCTCCATCCATCTTGATGCAAATGGTAGGATTTGTTTCTTTCTTATGGCTGAATAGTATTCCATTGTGTATATGTACCACATATACTGGTGGACACTTAGGTTGCTCCATATCTTCACTATTATAAATAGTGCTGCAATAAACATAGGGGTGCATATGTCTTTTTGGATCTGAGAACTTGTATTCTTTGGGTAAATTCCTAAGAGTGGAATTCCTGGGTCAAATGGTATTTCTATTTATAGTTTTTTGAGGAACCTCCATATTGCTTTCCACAATGGTTGAACTAGCTTACATTGCCACCAGTTTAGGAGGGTTCCCCTTTCTCTGCATCCTTGCCAGCATTTGTTGTTCTTAGTCTTTTTGATGCTGGCCATCCTAACTACGATGAGGTGATATCTCATTGTGGTTTTAATTTGCATTTGCCTGATAATTAGTGATGTGGAGCATCTTTTCATGTGTCTGTTGGCCATTTGAATTTTCTTTTATGGAGAATTGTCTGTTCATATCCTCTGCCCATTTTTAATCAGGTTATTTGTTTTTTGGTTGTTGAGTCACATAAGTTCTTTATTTTGCGTGTTAACCCCTTGTTGGATATGTTGTTTACAAATATATTTTCCCATACTGTAGGATGCCTTTTTTGTTCTGCTGATGGTTTCCTTTGCTGTACAGAAGCTTTTTAGCTTGATGTGGTCTGATTTATGCATTTTTGCTTTTGTTTCCCTTGCCCAAGGAGATGTGTTCAGGAAAAAGTTGCTCATGTTTATATTCAAGAGATTTCTGCCTACGTTGTCTTCTAAGAGTTTTATGATTTCATGACTTACATTCAGGTCTTTGATCCATTTGGAGTTTACTTTTGTGTATGGGGTTAGACAATAATCCAGTTGCATTCTCTTGCATGTAGCTGTCCAGTTTTGCCAACACCAATTGTTGAAGAGGCTGTCATTTTCCCATTGTATGTCCATGGCTCCTTTATCATATATTAATTGACCATATGTGCTTGGGTCTATATCTGGGCTCTCTAGTCTGTTCCATGGTCTATGGTTCTGTTCTTGAGCCAGCACCAAATTGTCTTAATTACTATGGTTTTGTAGTAGAGTTTGAAGTCAGAGAGCATAATCCTCCCAGCTTTATTCCTCCTTCTCAGGATTGCTTTGGCTATTCGGGGTCTTTGGTGGTTCCATATGAATTTTAGAACTATTTGCTCTAGTTTGTTGAATAATGCTGTTGGTATTTTGATAGGGATTGCATTGAATCTGTAGATTGCTTTAGGCAGGATGGCCATTTTGACAATATTAATTCTTCCTAGCCAAGAGCATGGGATGAGTTTCCATTTGTCAGTGTCCTCTTTAATTTCTCTTAAGAGTGTCTTGTAGTTTTCAGGGTATAGGTCTTTCACTTCCTTGGTTAGGTTTTTTCCTAGGTATTTTATTCTTTTTGATGCAGTCGTGAATGGAATTGTTTTCCTGATTTCTCTTTCTTCTAGTTCATTGTTAGTGTATAGGAATGCCACAGATTTCTGTGTATAATACTGTATCTTACAACTTTGCTAAATTCAGATATTAGATCTACTAGTTTTGTAATGAATTCTTTAGGGTTTTTTATGTACAATATCATGTCATCTGCAAACAGGGACAGTTTAACTTCTTCTTTACCAATCTGGATGCCTTTTGCCTTTTATTTCTTTGTGTTGTCTGATTTCCATGGCGAGGACCTCCAGTACTATGTTGAATAAAAATGGAGAGAGTGGGCATCCTTGTCTTGTTCCTGATCTTAAAGGAAAAGCTTTCAGCTTCTCGCTTTTAAGTATGATGTTGGCTGTGGGTTTGTCATATATGGCCTTCATTATGTTGCAGTACTTGCTCTCTATACACATTTTGTTGAGAGTTTTTATCATGAATGGATGTTGAATTTTGTCAAATGCTTTTTCAGCATCTGTGCAGATGACATTGTGGTTTTTGTCCTTCTTTTTGTTTATGTGGTGGATGATGTTGATGGATTTTTCTAATATGTACCATCCTTGCATCCGTGGAATAAATCTTACTTGATCATGATGGATGATCTTTTTGATATATTTTTGAATTCAGTTTGCTAATATTTTGTTGAGTATTTTTGCATCTATGTCCATCAGGGATATTGGTCTGCAATTTTTTTTTTTGTAGTGTCTTTGCCTGGTTTTGGTATTAGAGTGATGCTGGCCTCATAGAATGAGTTTGGAAGTATTCCCTTCTTCTACTTTTTGGAAAACTTTAAGGAGGGTGGGTATTAGGTGTTCACTAAGTGTTTTATAAAATTCAACAGTGAAGCCATCTGGTTCAGGGATTTTGTTCTTAGATAGTTTTTTGATTACCAGTTCAACTTCATTACTGATCATTGGTGTGTCCAGATTTTCTGTTTCTTTCTGGGTCAGCCTTGGAAGATTGTATTTTTCTAGAAATTTGTCCATTTCATCTAGTTTATCCAGTTTGTTAGCATATAATTTTTCATAGTACTCTCTAATAATCTTTGTATTTCTGTGGTGTCCGTAGTGATTTTTCCTTTTTTATTTCTGATTCTGTTTATGTGTGTAGACTCTCTTTTTTTCTTGATAAGTCTGGTTAGGTGTTTATCTATTTTGTTTATTTTCTCAAAGAACCAGCTCCTGCTTTCATGGATTCTTTCTATTGTTTTATTATTTATTTATTTACTTATTTCTGTTTTAATCTTTATGTCCCTCTTTCTACTGAATTTGAGCCTCATTTGTTCTTCTTTTTCTAGTTGCATTAATTGTGAGTTTAGACTGCTCATATGGGATTGTTTTTCTTTCTTGAGGTAGTGTGGTAAGTTTTTTTAAAGACTATTTTTTTGAACAGTTTTATGCTTACAATTCAATTGAGATAAAAGTATAGTAATTTCTCCTACCAAACAAGAACATCCTTTGTATATCATAATCACCCAATGCCCATTGTTTTTTAGGTTTACTCTTGGTGTTGTGAATTCTATGGGTTTGGAAATGAATAATGACATATGTAGTATGTGTCATAGAGTATATTTTTACTGTCCTAAAAACCCTCTGTGCTCTGCCTGTTAATCTCTCCATACCCAAAACTTGATAACCTCTCATCATTTTTTGTCTCCAAAGTATTGCCTTTTCCAGAATGTCGTATAATTGGAGAAATACAGTATATAGCCTTCTCATATGGGCTTCTTTCACTTAGTAATATTCATTTAAGGTTACTCCATATCTTTTCATGCCTTGATAAGCTCATTTGTTTTCCACTGAACAATATTTCTTTGGATGTACCACAGGTTATTTAGCCATTTACCTAGTGTAGGACATTTTGGTTGCTTCCAAGTTTTGGCAATTACAAATAAATCTGCTGTAAACATCCATGTGCAGGTTTTTGTGTGGATGTAATTTTTCAGCTCTGTTGGGTAGATAGCCAGGAGTACACTTGCTGGAATATATGGTAAGAGCATCATTAGCTTTGTAGAAAATGCCAAATTGCCTTTGAAAGTGACTGTACCATTTTGCTTTCCTACCAGCAATGAATGAAAGTTTCTGTTACTCCACATCCTCGCCAGTGTTTGGTGTTGTCAGCACTCCAGACTTTTGACAGTTTAACAGGAGTGTAGTGGTATCCCATTGTTTTAATTTGCATTTCTCTGATGATGATAACATGATATGGATTGTCTTTCCATTACTTATTTGCCATCTGTGTATCTTTTTTGAGTGAGGTATTTCTTTAGTTCTATGGCCTACTTTGTGATCAGACTGTTTGTTTTCTTATTTCTGAGTTTTAAAAGTTCTTTTGCTATTTTGGAAAACAGTCCTTTGTTAGATGTGTCTTGAAAATATTTTCTCCCAATCTGTGGCTTGTCTTCTCACTCCCTTGATAATTTCTTTCACAGAGCTCAGGTTTTCCTTTTAATGAAGTCAGCTTATCAATTCTTTCATGGGTCAGACCTTCAGTGTTGTATCATGACCATCACCAAGGTCATTAAGGTTTTCTCATATGTTATTATCTAGTTTTATAGTTTGGCCTTTTACAATTAGGTCTGTGGTCCATTTCTAGTTGGCTTTTGTGAAGGTGTAAAGTCTGTGTCTACAATCACTTTTCTGCATGTGGATATACAGTTATTCTCCCACCATTTGTTGGAGAGACTGCCTTTGCTCCTTTGTCATAGATCAGTTAACTCAGTTTATGTGGGTCTATTTCCAGACTTTTTATTCTGCTCCATTGACCTATTTGTCTATTCCTTCATCAGGAACACATTGTTCTGATTACTGCACCTCTGTAAGTTTTATACTTGGGTATTGTCAGTTATCCAACTTTGTTTTCCTGAAGTACTATGTTGGCTATTCTGAGTCTCTTGCCTCTCCATATAAACATTAGAATCAGTTTGTGAAAATCCATAAAATAACTTACTTAGATTTTTATGAGAATTGCATTAAATCTATAGATGAAGTTGAGAAGAACTGACATCTTGATACTATCAAGTTGTCCTATCTAAGACCTTGGAATGTCTCTTCATTTATTTACTTCTTTTTGGTTTCATTTATTAGAGTTTTGTACTTTCTGCAAATAGATCTTATATATATTTTGTTAAATTTATATCTATTTCACCTGTTAGTGCTAATAAGCATAGTATTGAGTTTTTAATTTCAAATTGTTTCTTCATTGCTGATATATGGGAAAGCAGTGGACTTTTGTATATTAACCTTGACTTCTGCAACTTTGCTATAATCATCAGTTCCAGATGGTATTTCATCAATTCTTTCAGATTTTCTGTGTAGACAATGATGTCATCCGTAAACAAAGAACGTTTTATGTCTTCCTTTATCAGTCAGTATATGTGGGGAAGTTGGGGTTCCTATGGCCAGGATCCTTACTGAACTTAAACCGTCTGATTATGTAACTGGCCTGTTGCTAGGCTACCGCTTCCACACCTTTAGGCAATAAGCTATTAGTGCGCTATATAGAGAGCTCAGCCCAGTGCTCTGGGCGGAGGCAGGGACAGTAGTGCCCGACCTACTGCCAGGAGAACAAGCCGGTTAATAAACCCTTTCACCCCAAAGAACGTTTTGCTGTCAATTTCTTTGGTCACATTGAATCCATAGCGAACTTGCCTGGCGCTGAAACCCATTGGCAAGACAGTGTACCCTTTGTTTCCTTGCCTTGCCTTACTGCTAGGCTTACTCTAGGCTCTTGGTTTTGTCCTCAACAATTTAAATATTTCATTCCACTCTTCTTGCATGATTTCAGATAGTTTTTAATTTTGCTTCTTTATAGGTAAGGTGTTTTTTTCTCTCTGATTTCTTTCAGGATTTTTTTTTTATTTCCTGTAATTTGAAAATGATATGCCAAGGTACAGATTTCTTAATATTTATCATGTTTAGTTTTCTCTGAACTTCTTGGTTTTGTGGTTTGTTGTCTGACATTAAGTTGGAGAAATTCTCAGTCACTATTGCTTCTAATACTTCTGTTCCTTTCTCTCATTGTTCACCTTCTGTTAGTTCCATTAGGCATCTGTTATATCTTTTAGAGTTGTCCCACAGTCTCTTGCATAATCTGTTTTTTTAATTTTTTAATTTTTCAGTCTTTGATCTCTTTGCCTTTTGGTTTTTGAGGATATTATTGATATATTCTCCTGCTCAGAAATTCATTCTTCAGCCATGTTAGTCTACTAATCACCCCATCAAAGGTATTCTTCATTTCTGTTATGGTGTTTCCTCTTTATCTCCAGAATTTCTTTTGGGTCATTTATTTGGATTTCTGTCTCTTTGCTTACATTTTAGATCTATTTTTGCATGTTATCTATTTTGTTCCTTATATCCCTTAGCATATTAATCATAGTTGCTTTAATTTCCAGTCTGATCATTCCACTAGTCATGTTGTAACTGGTTCTGATGCTTGCTTTGTCACTTCAAATTGTTTTTTTTTTTTACTTTTGATATGCCTTGACATTTTTTCTTAACAGCTGTCCATGAGGTACCAAGTTAAAGGGAACTGCTGTGCAGACCTTTAGTAATGTGATGGTAGGTGTGGAGGGAGGGAGGCGTTCTACAGCTTCTGATTAGCGCTCCCTCTCGTAGTCAGCCTGTGCCTTCAGACTGTGAACCTTACATGTGTTTCAGTTTTCTCCTCCCCTTGAGGTGGGATATGATGGCTGGAGTGGGGTTGAGTTAGGTATTTCCCTTCTCCAGCTCAGTTAGACTCAGTAATACCCCAGCAGGTTAAACTTGGGTTTACTGATTTCCCCTGAGGGCAGGCCTTGTTCAGGAGAGCAGAATCTCTGGCACATTGCAAAATGGCTCCTTTCCTCCTCCTCGTCTCCTCCTGCTGCTGCTTCTGGAAACCCAGGGGATTTTTTCTCCTATTTCCTATGAAACCTGGTCAAGCTCCTGGAGGTAAATGTCATGGTATTGTGTTGACATCCCCAAGACTGTGGCCCCTGGAGCTTTGAATTCTCAGTGCTGTACAGAGTTGCCAGAGCCTCTGGCAATTTGTCAGGTACAGCTTAGGTTCAGCCTAGTAGCGGTTCTTGGGGCAGTTTCCATTTCCTGAGCCTCTGGTCTGGTAAGTCATGACTCCTGTGCTCACATCAGTCTCTCACTCTTCCCTGCAGTGGTTTGCCCTACGTGCTCTCCTCTCTTAGGGATCTAAGGACAGTTGTTGATTTTTCGATCTGTTTATCTTCTTCTTCTTGTTGGAATGGAATGGTTACTTCCAAGCTGCTTACATGGGGAACTGGAAACTGGAAGTCATATGCTAGGATTCTGAAGAGTTATGCATTTATTTTAGACAAATTTAAATTTTTTGTTTTAAATTCCTGTGAAAGGGTACATACTTTGGGATTACAAAAATATTTACTTTCTGGGGAGTTAGGGAAAATGTCATGGAGTTGCACTGTTTTCACCCCATTTTTTCACTCAATCTGTACTCTATCTTCTCTCCTCCAGCCTCTACTAATATGTCCCTTCACTCATATTTTCAAGTTAAAGCTATGCAAGACTAAAATACAGAGAGGCTAAAATTACTTGCTCAGAAGTTATTTTTAGTTTTCTCAGCTCAAAACAGCTGTCCTCCATTTCTGGGTTAGAGTTGTTATATTATTAAAGAATTTGGTATTTGAAGAAATAGATCATAAGTAACCAAATGTGTTTGTTCCCAATGGGCTAGAGAAGAGGCTTTGGTGATCTTAAAGTCCACTAGTATAGAAATGTAGAAAGATTTTTCATTCTGAAAACCTGAAGAAAATTGAGTTTTTACTTCAACCTAATTACCAACATCTCAAGGAGGCAATTATATATTTGTTGTTTGCTTAGCCAAGTAGAGTGCAGAGTACTCACTTCTTCAACAAGGAAAATACCTTAGTAGTTGATCGAGGAAAATATTAATAACAATATTTTTCCTGTTCTTTATAGTTAATAAAGTTCTTTCACAAGCATTATCTTACTGATCTTCACAACATCTCTGTGGGGAGTATGTATGGGAGCCTTTTTTATTATCTTCATTCTACTCATGAAGAACCTGTGTCTCTGAGGAACCAAGGAACGTGTATATAGACCTTCACCTTTTGTGGAGACAGGATGAGGTACCAATGTTCTCAAAATCCATGCCTCCCCTATAATTTCATATCACCCCTCCCACCCACCAGAGAGCCCACAGAGAGTAGCTAAGAATCTCTAGACTGAGAATAGTTATAACAGCAGCAACTTTATCTACACAGAGATTTATATGTGTAGCCCTTTCTAACACAGAACCTCTTTTGTTCTACATTAACCTAATGGGGTTTGATCGCTGTTGTGATGATGATGCTGATCTAGTCTGAGATTGTCTAAATTAGTTCAGATACATGATAGGATAACTCAGGCAGGAAGGGATTACCCTGCTTCACAAACCATCTGCACTGTACAGTCACTTTGTCCTAGTCAATAAGGATCGCCTCATCTTCTCGGTCTGCCTCTGCTCCTCTGTCTTTGTTTCCTCTTCAGTACAGGGGCAGAAAAGCAGCCTTAAAACTGGAACAAGTGGCAGAGCCAGATTAGGAATTTCTTTTTTGATACTGGTATCAGATGTAATTTCAGTGCAGATTTTCCTAAAATACTTAAAGAAAGAACTGTTTACTGGATAATGTGGTCATGGACTTCAGTTCACGAAGTGAAACATTCTTGAAAACAAGGGCTGACTTTCAAAGGGCTCCAAAGCTCTCTGTCTTCAGGTAAGATAGGAACCAATTACCATCTATGGAAATTGACTTAAAGCACAGTCCATGTGTCCTAGCCTGGGTTCTTTAGGAAACTGAAACAGATATAAAAAACATAAATGTTATGCTTTTATTAGGGTGAGAGATCCTATGGTGTAAGAATGAGGAACAAGGGGAGAGCTGATACAGGATGTATTATTGAATAATTTACCACTAAGAGTGACTGGTCAATCCTATGGGACTGTCCTCTTAGAAGCCATATAAACTACATAATTGGGACAACTTTCTTATTGGAAGTAAAAGGGAATCATTTATACTCCAACTGTCTTCTATTGGGCAAATACTTCCCATATAAGTTTTTTAATTCCCTACACCTCTGGGTTATACATATGTTGGTTTAGGTAGAGTCCCACAGCTTCCCATCCCAACATAATAGGAAAGGTCCAAGGTGGTAAGTAAGAAGTATCCAATGTGGATATGATACAGGGTACTGTGAAATTTCATATATGTGAAATTCACATATATGTGAAGTTGTGCAGCCACACAGCTATAACCATAACAAGAGAGAGGTGAGCTTGAGAGGATCAGAAATGGTCCTAACTGTGAGCCATTGGAGACCAACCGGTACACCATTCAGATCTCTCGTGTAGTATATTATACCTGGCTGCCATACCCCAACATGGAGTCTCCACTTTTGTGTGAACAAGATGCCTTCACTATTTTCCAGTCTACCAACAAATCTCCTAGATATTGGCCACTTAATGTCACTTAGATGTTAAGATTTAAGGCAAGGTAGTTATTAAAATATACTAATGCAGTAATGAGGCTGTAATTAGTATTTGTCACCATTTTCCTTCTTCCCACTGTTCATCCTAGAGTCTCCTCATCCTCAGCCAGCATGCTGGCTCTCACTTTCCCAATGTGGTCTCAGCCCTCAGTTGCCTTGCTGGGCTATAGTTGCTGTTGTTGTCCAATAACTAATATTTTTGGGTATGCAAGAAACACACAGTTCCAAACATACTATTTCCTGTCTGCATTAGAGAACAGAAAACATCACTCCTCCTGATAATATGAGCTGATTGCACCCTTATCATATCAATTCCTTACTTTGCCTATTGACCCATGGTATGAGAAGGCAGAAGAAAGCAGGTAGTAGGTGCAGTTTCCAGCTCATGAGAAACCTTACTGTGGTCCTTGGTGAAAGTGATTAACCCTTTAGAAACCAGAAAGTCTAATTTGGCAATGACTTAACAGTGCAATGGTAAGCAGGACCAATTATGCAACTGGGGCACAGGAAGGAATGGTGAGAGGGAAGGATCTTATCTCCTCCCCTTGGTTCTCAGATCCAAATGCATTTTGATTCCCAGGTAGAACACTATATATCAAGTTTTCCTCTTAAAAAAAATAGTATATTGTTTTAACTTCCAATTGCATGCATGTCTGTGGCTTCTTACCTTTTCTTTTGCATTGGAAATCTGAAAATTCCTGCATTTTTTTTTCTGTCCAACAACAAGGGAAGGCACATAATGTAATATAGTTATTGTGTGTGCATGTGTGTACACTTATCTTTCTATCTAAATGTTATATCAAGGGAAGTATGATATCCCCTAAATATTGGGTATCCAGTTCTTTTCAACTATAATGTTCCAACTTAAAATGTCCTGCACTTTTAGTTTTCATTCCCTATTCCCACCCCTACAGCACCCAGTTGAGATATCACAGTCTAAACTTACAACCCACCCCTGCTATTTAAGGAATTCCCCACACACATCTGTGCATTTAGTTTAAGACTCACTGAAGGGTTTCTTGTTGGTGTGTGCTATGTGGGTTTCCCGACTCGAGTCCTACTTTGCAACACCTACAGCTTGCTCAGCTCATTCTGATGCTAGGGTGGTTTCCTTCTATGAATAAATGTCAGTGAGGTGCTATAGGCAAAGCTATTGCCCTCATGGAGTCTATGAGTTTAGTTTGTTCTAGGAATAGATTCTCTATTCCTATAAGCAAGTGAACATTTGGGACAGGCATATTAACTAAACCAGCTTTAGGAGATTAAAAGAAATGAGTCCTGATGCTGAAGGCTAAAGGGCAAGCTTTGCTGTACATTATAATGCTTCATCCAAACCAGTTATGTGCAAACACTTCTGAGCACCTACTGTAAACCAGGCACTAGGTATTTCATATTCTACAAATGTTCATGAAGTGTACTGTGAACCAGTAATTGTGCTAGGAATAAACAGAAAATACATACATAAAAAATAAACTGTAAACTAGTAAGGGTGATAGGATAAATCCAATAATCACAGTAACTAAAGATAGATGGTGGCATCAACAAGATGATGGAGCAGGTGATACCAGCCTTTATCTTCAACTTCTTACATGGAAATTAGGTTTCATAAACATTAAGCTCCAGAATTCACCCAGGACTTGGGCTTAGACTTTCCTTTGGCTCCTCTGGTCCTGAATACTAGGCTGGGCTAGAAACCACGCCAGGTTGTTCCCAGGACACCCAGTTTCAACCACTAACTTGCATGGCGAGTTAATGGGCTAGGCTGGCCCTAGCTCTCAGGCAGAGAAAGTTTAGAATCAAATCTTTGACAAAGTAGTTACCTCTCCCAGACTGGGTTTTTGGTGTTTATTTGCTTGTAGGTTTTATTATTGGAAAGAAAGCCTTCGCTTTATTTCTAACATACAAAGTCTCAAATTGTACCATTCCAGAATTTTAGGAGGATTTGGGGAAAACAGAAAATTGAAGGAATCCCCAACTATGGCAGGCAATCACCTTTCCTGAGAATAATATACTGGAACATTCAAAATGTAGAATTCAGAACAGAAAAATGACATCATATGTGTTACCCCGTTTCTTTCCCATATAGGTTGTGTATATAAAACAGCTTGAAAGGTTTTTTTTAGCTCCACCTGGTGGTAGATGCCTGAAGGCCACCTAATAGTTCTTAAATTTTTTTTTTTCACATTGCTGTGGACCTCCTTGCATATCCTAAAAAAATAAACTCTAAAATTGAATTACAACTCTTCTGCAACTGATACTCTTAGCAAAAGACTAGATAAAACAGATACAGATACTTGGTATAACAACAAAATATATTACAGCAAAAGAAGTCTCAAAGTGAGTTTTTAGGACATATTTGCTCTGAATTCCAAACATTTTTGGTCTATATGGAGCAGTTGCCACTACAGAAATAATTTGAAACAATAAATGCCATTTATTGAGTAATATTCATGTTACTTAGCATCTATATCTGTTTATAACTTTGTAGTTCATACAGCATCTTCTTTCCAGGCATTATGCAATGCAACACCCAGGCTTGGGAAGCTCAGGAAGCCTCCTTAAAAATGGTGATATTTAAAGTAAAACTCAGAATGGGTAAGCAATCCTGATGGAAGTAGGAGATGACAGTCCTAGGCAGCAGAGGTAAGAGCCAGTGAAAAGCTCTAGAAAATGATGAGTAGCTTAGTCTGACTGAAACATTAAAAAAAAAAAGAAAAAAAGGTAGATTGGGAGCAAGGGGCATGGTAAGAGATAAATTTAAATAATCAGGGGCTGGACCATGTGCAATATGCATTTATTCAGAGTTTGAAAGGAGAAAGGTTATTCCTCCATCCTTGATTTCTATATTATTTTTAAGGGGTTAGATACAGATCTTAACATTTCAATAATGCTCTTTTTGTTGGCACATGTGGATTAATTTTCACCTTTTGGGGTTTCCTCAAACCAAAACCTTCACTCTCAACAATTTGTCCCTGATAGAAGGTCTTATTACAACAGGACTATGCTATGCTTTGGCCATATGTAAGGCCCCCACTGCATGCAGTCTTATAGGAGGCATTGAAGGCCCAGTGTCTAGACAGAAAAGGGAATCAAGAGACTGGTATTTTTTTGAGGTGTGACTAACCCACAACTTTCTCAATTCCAACTAGTATTTTTTAAATAAATGAGTTTTAAATATTTTTCCAAACTAGGGACTTACCCTCAAAATGTAACCCCTCAACATAAGCTTGCCTGGGAAAGTTTTGCAAAAATTCCCTCAGACCTAAAAAGAAGAAATGTAAAGTCATCTTTGTGTTGAGGTTCAAGCAATAGAGAAAGTGTGGAATTGATTACCACCATAACAAGAAACAATTCTGCTATACAAAGGGATTGTGATGCTAAGATTATTTGTATCATGCTAAGAAAATATTATCTAAGGAAATATTATACTTATGTTCCTTTTTAAGTATCTGTTTTAAGATACTTTCTCTGAGGGGAGGGAAGCATGAGAAGGTTACAGAGATCCATTTTCTAGTCCAAGAATAGGTTTGCCAACCATATGGGCTTTCAGTAGGCATCGTATCAAGTGGTATGAGTTTCTTTGTATGTATGCAGGGGGCAAGCACTTGAAATACCCTTTCTGGACCATGCTAAGAAGTCCAAAGTATGTTAACAAATTCAGACATTATTCAGATGTCACTGAGGGAACATCAAGCATCGTAAGCAGGGAAAAGGTATGCTCATATTTATCCTGTAAAATTATCAGTGAAGCTCCTATGTGTAGAAAAAGCTGGAGGAAAGCATTTTGAAGGGAAGAAGGCCTGATAGAATGTGCAACAGTCTGGGCAAGAGGTGGTGATTGAGCTAGCCTGGTAGAAGTGTGGATATTAAGATATGGCTAAATTCAGGATATATTTAAAGGACATAGAAACAGCGCAACTTGGGAATAGATTGGAGCAGTGGTGATGAACAGCAGTTTAAAGAAGATGGTTTTGCTTCAAAACTTATTGTGAATACATGCTAGTGCTTGCCCCAGGATTTTTTTTTCCCCTAACTGTGGGAGCACAATGGATCTGCACTCCAGGAAAATTAGAAGTACTGTAATTATTGGCCCAGAAGCAGCTCTCAAACAATGACATATGGGGAGATGACATATCAATAATCCAGCTTCCTCTCCCTCAGATACCCATGAACTTTGTTCTAGAGTTCCCTGGAAGTATTTAGTTCCAGTTGTCCATAGTGGTAACTGGCTTTATAATGTACTCTTAGCTGGCATTTTTCCATTTTGTTTTCTACTTTCCCATTCCTCTGTGTGTTCTGGCATCACTTGAATATTTATCTCAGTATCTGTTTGTCAGGAAAAACATACACCTTTCACTGGTAAGTGATTTTTGAAGGATGGACATGAAGAGTTCAAATCTGGAAAGGCAAACCTAAAATATTCATATTAAGTTTTAGTTTAATCTACCTTTTAGGGCCTTCCTGGGATCATAGCACAAATCTGCTTCATGAAGCTGAGTTTCAGGCTTTCATCTAAGACTGATCAAGTTTCCTCTGTTAATTGTTCTTTCTAGGAATTAGATCTGCTCTCTCACTGAATGCTGGATTGGTTGTAGATTATCACTTACGCGCGATGAAATTTATGTATTGTACAGTTACATTAAAGAATATGTTTTTTAAGGAATAGATGTTAACTGGACTTATTGTGGTGATCATTTTGCAATATATACGTGTATTGAATCATGTTGTACACCTAAAACTAATATAATGTTATATGTCAATTGTATCTCAATAGAAAGAAGTAGAAAATGCACAGGATTGTTTTTGTCACTGTTTTTATATGAAAATATGACCATGTTATATACACAGCTCTTCTTACTCATTTAACTTTACCCTTCACATCAGCTAGCTCTACTTCATCTGTTTTAAAGGCAGTATAATATTCCACACCATGGAGACACTGGCATTTATTCATTTATTTCCCAATTAAGAAGGATTCCCTTTTTTTTTCAGTTTTATTGTGTTTTGTTTCATCACTGTGACTAAAGCTGCAATACATATTCTTGTACATATCCAAAAAAATATTATTTTCAATATCTTGTATAGCTTTTTATTTCACTTAGGTTAAAATGTGGTGCTATGGACTGAATTGTGTCCCCCAGAATTCATATTTTTATCCCATAATCCCTATGTGACTATATTTGGCTATAGGGCCTTTAGGGAGGTAATTATAGCTAAATGAGGTCATGGGGTGGGGCCCTAATTGCAGAAGACTGGAGTTCTTGTAAGAAGAGGGAGAAACACTGCATCTCCCTCTCTATCTCTGTCTCTCTGTTTCTCCCTCTCTCCCTACTTATATGTCTCCACATTGTCACAAAAGAATGGCCATGTGAGTACACGGTGGGAAAGTAGTAGTCTTCAATCCAGGCAGAGAGCTCCTATCAGAAACTGAAGCAGCTAGGACCTTGATCTTGACTTCTAGCCTCTAAAGCTGTGAGAAGATAAGTTTCTGTTATGTAAGGCAGCCAGTCTTTGGAAGTTTGGCATGGTAGTCCAAGCTGATGAATATATATGGGTCCATTAATTTTTTTTTAAATACCCTCACTGCTTATTTTCAAACTTTTATATTATCTTCTCTATATTGTTTTTAATTTTCTTCTTTCATAATATTCTTTCTTAAGAAAATGGATTCTGGACCCAGATTACCTTTTGTTTTGGTCAAATTTCTTAACTTTGATACATTTTATCAAATGTATAAGGACAATGACAGCAATACTTATTTCCTCACAGGATTGTTGTGGAGATTAAACACATTAAAAAATATATGTATATGTATAAAGCCTGGCAAATATACATACTTTGTTTATTGTTGTTATAAATGTTCTTATTCTTTCCTGCTTTTTAAATAACAATAATTATTTTTGCCACAGATTTCGTTGAACTTCTCCATTACTCTCTTATTCTATCAAACATAGCTCTTTCCTGTCCTGGTTCCATCTGTCACTTCTTCGTTTCTTGTCCTCTCCTCTAGAGTAGAGGAGCTTCACAAGCGCATCGTTATGCCTCATAAAGGGTAGTCAGACAGACTATCTATTGAGTTTCCTACCAGATCAATTGTCAATTGATGCAATTTGGTCACTAGGCAACATATTTTAGGAAAAGAATGTTGTGAATACTGTTTTTTTGCGTATCTTCTCCAGGAATGAAAATTTTTTCAAATAATCTTCTGCTTTGTTCTAGGATTTATGTGAGCTTAAAATAGCATCCACACTGTCTGCCTTTGTGTGCCCCTTAGGCCATAAATTCTTTCTAAGCATATAAATCTGTGTCAATACCTCGTTGATGGAGGATACAGATTTCTGCTTTAGAAATGTCAAGAAAGAGACAATGTTTGGAAAGAATATCAAGAAAGATTGATTTCCAGAAGAAGCAAATAAGAAATAAAGCAGGAAAACTGGTTCAAGCTGTAACAACGTGGCAACAGTTTCTCAGTACCAGTTAGCTCTTCATATTCTCTCCGTCCATTGCAGAATTTAGACATTTTCGAGCTCTGTTTCCACAATGACCACTGGGGGGCATCAGCAGTCAGCAGTGAGGGAGGTAAATAACAACTCCTTAACCTGGGGAAAGTTCAAGACTAAGGGGAACTAAGCCAATAGGGTCAGGCAGCACCAGGACACACTAACACAAACTACTCCAAAGCATGGTGTTGCTGGAACCGAGACTGAAATTTTTAAAAAGAGTTGTTAAAATGTAGTGGGTGTTTACCCTATATTCATTCTCCTTCCACTGTTAACAGAGATGTTGCAATGGACTTACAGCTTTATGGCCACATGTAACTTCTATCATGTCATCAGTATAGTACCTAACAGTTTGCTATAAATTTATTTTCTGAAATTCAAAATCTATTTTAATGATGGTGGGTGATTTCACTATTAAAAGACGGCATAAGCAGGTCTTTTCAAAATGGGAAAGGATCCTTTAGGAAGACAAAATATCATTTTAACATTTGAACACACCTGCAAATTCCTTATTAAAATGTTTGAAGTGTGTCACATTGCTAAGTTACTTAAGGCTTGATTCACTACACTGACACACCCCAATAAGACCATTGGCAAAGCATGAATTAGATTTCCAAATCTCCAAGCAGTCACTTAGCGTATCCACTGATTCTACTCCTGGGCCATTCACTGATGCTTCCTCTGAGCGCCCCAAAGCTCTGTCTGGGTGAAAGCTTACACCTTGTTAAATTTCAATTCTACCTTCTGGTTATGTACATTGGAATGCTCAGATTTTAAGTCTGTAAGAGACATTTTTGAATTTATGTTTATGTGTATATGTGTGGATTGTCTTTGTAAACAACTTTACATTTTATCTTCTGTAACAGTGGTAAGTATTGGTTTTATATTTGGTGTGGCTGAGCGAATATTGAGTTTGTATGCCTGAATTACAAAGAGCATCAAGGAGATGTTCTAACCTGTTTCTGGAAAAGTTTTCCCTCGGTTTTCACCAGAATGCTTTCCTGAATTCTCTGACATCAAAAGGTGCTCATCCTCAGCGGCCTTTGTGTTCCACCTCTCTCTGATGGCATAACAGTATCACGCGCAGGGGACAGATATGGGATCTCTTCTCTTCTGTGTCTGCCTCATTTCCTTGGTGATTTCCTCTAGCTTCATGAATTTTAAAACCACCTATAGGGTAACAATTGCTAAGGCTGTATCCCTGCAGGCTATATCCCTCCCTTATACTACAGATCCTTATATCCAAATGCCTACTGGACATGCTCACTTGAGTGTTCATATATACCTCCAACTGATGTCCAAGACTAAACTGTTGATCTTTTCTCCAAAACTTAGTTTTCCTGTTTCAATTTAAAACAACTTCTAGTTCCTCAGGGGGAAAAGACTAGAGCCACCATTCCCTTCTCTCCCACGCCTTCCATTAAATCTGTAATTTATTAGTAGCTTACAAAATATTTAATGCGATGATTATTTCATTTGATCCTCAGTTTCCTCTAGCTAGATAGGTAAAAAGAGATAAACTTTGGTCTCTAGACAGTTAAGCGATTTTTCATGGTCACACAGTGTAGAGTTGCACCTTAAAACTTCAGACTTCAAGTCCCAGGAATTTTTTAATAGCATTAGAATTGAGAAGTTTTCCACTGGTCCATTGCAAAATGAGAAAGATACAAACAGTGAAGTAAATTTTTCACAAAACTGAAAGTATTTCATTGAAAGGAATGTCCTTTTATTTTTAAATATATCTTTTATAATATTTGATGTTCTAATATCCTTTATTTTATAACAATAATGATAATATGCATACATGTCTTAATGTACCAGCATAAAATACTTGATTCTTATTTGAAAAATATTATGATCAATATACAAAACCTGGGAATCACTGAAATACACTCTTTTGTCTTAGGTAAAAAAAAAACTTGGGGACCAGGCTGCATTCTCATTAACATATTTTCTTGTAGTTCATATTTGGGCTTTAGAGTCTGCTTATTTTAAATTTACTGACAGCAAATTAATAACTCTAAAGTAGGAAGGACTAAATGGGTACCTTCTGTATGTTTGCTTCATGTATGATATTCCTATTTGGCTCTCTGTTTCTGTTCAGGAATTGTGATTATAATAATTTGAGAAGTGAAAAAAAATCATATGACTTTAAGGTGAACAGTGGTGTTTACATCACTAAAATGTTCAAAGGTAATGATGATTACTTTTAGGGAAACTGATTCTTATAAAAATGTTTCTAAATACATACTTTTATCTACTTCTTCTTCTTCCAAAATCTTACTAAAATGATGGAACAGGTATAAAAATACATCCATAGCAGTGTGATTAAAACTGGAGAAACGTACCACCAGCTTATCAGAATAGTGAAGAACTTCTGGAAGATAATGGGTAGATTAATTTCCTTATTATACAAATATTTATCGAGGACTTGTTAAATACCAGCCACTCTTCTATGTGACGGGAATACTGCAGTGAAGTGATGTGATACGTCCTTGTTCTCATGAAGCTTACACTGTTAAAAGGGAAGCCAGACAAAGGAAGGAAGGAAGGAAGGAAGGAAGGAAGGAAGGGAGGGAGGGAGGGAGGTAAGAAACATATTAGATCAAGGCAATGCAGTGCAAATAATTAAGATAAGTTAATGTGGTAGAAAAATTACTGGGTAGCTGCTCTAATTGGGATAGTTATGAAAGAGTTGTTTGAGGAAGCTGATATTTTAGTTGAGAGGTGAACAAGAAAGAACCAGCTATTTAAAGATCTGAGGAAGAACATTCCTGAGAGAAGAGCTAGTGCAAAGGCCCTAAGACATAAATGATCTTACACAAATGTTTGAGGATCTGAAAGAGGGCATGTGGGAGATGGTAAGAAGGTAGGCATAGCAGGAAGCAAAGGTGAGGTTATGTAAGGTTTTGGAAACCAGGTAGGCGTTTGAATTTTATTCTGAATAGGATCAGGAGCCATTGGAGACAAGTAGACAGAAAAGTAGCATGATGTAATGTATGATTTAAAAGACTGCCCTGATTAATTTTTGGAAAACAGATTGTAGGAGGTGGTATATTAATTTGGATGATGTTGGCTCTAATTACAGAAAACATAACTCATAGTGGATATAAAAGTTAAATATGTTAACTCATAAAATAACAAGCTCCTAAATAAGACATCTAGAGGATTGTTTATTCAGTGACACAGCAATATCATCCAGGACTGGAGCATTTTCATCTTTTCATTCTGATATCAATGGTGTGTTTGCTTTGACTCCATGGCTTCTCCCCCATGGCTGCAAGAGTTGCACTTTAAATTAAATCTTCAGACTTCAAGTCCCAGGATTTGAAGTGCAGTGGTTCCAGATTTGAAATGCAGACATGGCAGTGCATCCCAGCAGCCTTCGATCAGATCTGCCTTTACATTCACAGCAGCATTTTCTGGTGGAGTGAAAAAATCTTCATCTGCCAGTATTTGTCAATCAGGATTTCGAATATGTACATCAACAAATCAAATAACTAAACTCCAAAGTCTTAATTTAGAAACCAGAAGAAAGCTAGGTATAATTAATGCCCTTAAAAATGTTTTTGAGGACATTCATTCATAAAAGTGAACAGGCAGTTTTGAAAGGAAAATCAGAATTGAAAAATAAAAACATAACTGCAGAAACAAAAAAAATGGATGGGATACAATAGCAGAATGAATGCAGCTAACACTGAATTTCTAAGCTACAAGATAGTGTAACAAAAAAAGTACATATTTTTTGCAACCCCCTGAAGTATTTATATCATTTCAATAAACTCAAAAAAGGGAAAAATAACATAGATCAAATATATTAACAAGAATGTGATAATAAAAATTAATGGCAAAAGGATATAGTATCCTTTTGGAAAGTATAGAAATAAAGATAATTAAAAAGCAAATGTTTGGTTAAAGAGGAATTGGAAACTAAAATTACAGGTAATTAAATTGCCTAACAGCTGTGCTGGTCATCTCACTGAGACCTGTCAACTATTTACTGAATATATGATAGCACCACATATGAAAATATGTAGCATGAAATTGAAACTATTTAGAGGAAATTATTTTGCATAAATACATGAAATAGAGAATATGAATGATTAAAATAAATCAACTACATTTTCCACTTGAGAAGAAAGGGAATAAATCACACTTAAAGAGAGTTGGAAAGACTTTATTTGAATTTAGCCATGAATGAGATACAATAATGTGAAACTCACTAGTTTACAAATAACTATTAGAACCAAATTGTATCAGATTCAAATTACCCAGTCACATGGCTAAAGCTTTGTACCAATTTTTGTGAAGACTTTGAAGATTTGTGTTTGCCCTTGATGAGAATCTAATGGAGGCTGTGGACTAGATTTAGGGCTCAGGAGCTTCCATAGCAGTTGTGTTTTAAAAGGCTTCTTTTTCCCCCTTTTATTTTATTTCAGTCCCTATGAGCAGTATTTAATTGATCTCCTGGGATATTTATATTTCAAAAACATGATATGATGTACATCCTCAAGGAACAGAGAAAGAATGCAAGTTTTTCTCCTAGGAGTTTTGGAGTATATTTCTCTGTTATCAGAAGTCTAAGGTAATTATTACTTAAACCTATCCTTTGTATTAAGATGGGGCAGCACTGGGCTCTTTGTCTATTTCACCATCAATCACCACAACATTCTCCTCTTTTCACCCCTCACCTTCCCAAAGATTCCACCCATTAGTCTCAGGCTTTGTCAACCGCTCTTGGACCTTAATCAGTGGCAGCTGGTACCCTCCTAGCTTTTCAGAACGGCATGCTCAGACCTCTGACTTATGATTCTGCTCTCCC
Organism: Manis pentadactyla; assembly: GCF_030020395.1. Taxonomy (NCBI): domain Eukaryota; kingdom Metazoa; phylum Chordata; class Mammalia; order Pholidota; family Manidae; genus Manis; species Manis pentadactyla. Next base: position 119,965,595 of record NC_080019.1, read on the forward strand.
ATCTTGTTTGCCAGCCCAAAACCAGCAAAGCAGTGGAGAACAGTACTTCCTTCTCTAACCTCAGTTCTTCGCACTTTCTGACTGGAGCTTCAGCTTCTGGTTCTGCCCACTGTGGAGTCTGGCCCGCTGTGGCAACCATATGTTTTCCTTCTTTGCCACTGTGTGTTGTGCACATTCCCTCAAACAAGTGCATTAGACCAGCCAGCATTTCCAGAGCATGCCCATATCACACAGTGGTCCACGAGCATTTAAGGCACCACCACCCCTCCCCACATAGAAGTTGATGGCCAATCTGGATTTCCTCCGGAAATGATTATCTCCCAAGACGCATTTCTTCAGCCTCCTGGCTGGCTCACCGATTGTTGGCTTGCAGCTTCGGGAGGCCCCCAGGTGAAATCTGAAACTGGCTCCCATTTTGGCAAGGAGAGACCAAAGAAAAAGGCAAGCCACTCCAGACTGGTAAGTGGCAGTTTTAATAAGCAAGGGAGCTTAACTTTTTGAGACTTGCTTTGGATGCCACAAGGCAAATCTCTGCACCGGCTGCAGGAATCTTGATAGTTTATGTAGAGGACTTGGATTCAGTCACATATACAATACAGATGGTCTCAACAACATTACTCTAGAGATGACTTCAGCTTTGGGAATGGTGGGCAAGCCTACATTACAAGGACAGGGGAGGGGGTGAGGAGCCTATGGCTGCCAGAGTCCAGCCCTCCAGTCAACCTGCGGTCATGTCCCCTGGATGACCTCCTCCCAACACTAATGAAAACCTAGGTCAGAAGGGGAAAAAATAGAAACAAATATGTCATCAGCAGATGAATTTGAGTAGGAGGAAATAAATATCTACTCAAACTATACTACAGGTTCATTTATGAAATTTATAAATTGGACATTTGTACTCAGCCAAAAATGAGAGTAGGCATGGGGCAGATGTAGTGTGAAAAGTGAAAGCTGATGATGAGAAGCTTCAGATATCTATTTGCAGGACCTTCATGTCAGGACTATCTCACAATACCCAAATATGGCTTATTTTATAATACTTACTAAAAACTTAATTTTTATGGTATTTTGCACAGTCCTTACTGATTGTAAAGTGTTACTGTTCTTTCTGAGCCAGGCATTAGTTCCTGTGGACAGAAGTTACTATGAAATAAAATTATGTTCAAAGTAAAGAAAAACTTTCTAAATATCTATTCCTGTCAGATGGTAAGAGAACTTCCTTGGAAATGAGAATTTTTCTGTCTTTTAAAACACTGAATAGTGGCTGGAAGATTGTTTATAGGTGATACTGGAAAGGATAGTTATTTATTGAATAAAATGAGGATTGGTATGACCAGATGGGCCCTAAATTCCTTTACTGCCCTGCACATGCCCGACTTGCTTCATCCCCAGTGCTTTTAAAGATACAAGGACACCAGTGGTGTTGCTACCCTATTGATGGCAAGTCTAGTATAATAGAGTGCATTTACATAGTGACCTTATAGTACTGTTTACACAAAATTTGTAACATTTATTGAATGCTTTGTATGTACCAGATAGTATTCTCAGTGCTTTACATATACTGACTAATATACTCTTCAAAACAGCTATGATGTTGAAGCTAATTTTATCCCACTTTTAAGGATGAAACTGATGCACAGAGCAGTTAATTGGTGTATTCCGTCACAAAGCTATTGAGGGAAAGAGCTCAGATCTAAACTCAGAAAAGTTGGGTCCCAATTTCCTGCTCACAATCTCTTCATTTTTAAAATATGTTGCTTCATTTTAAATTTCTACATGAAATGATGCAGTCCATACAAAAAATATATATATTTTTATTTTTAGGCAATTTTTTTTGTTTTTAAGCAAAAGCAATGAAAGAGAGGCAGTGAGATGGAGTTGAAAAAATATTACACTAGGAGTCAAGACTTTGGATTTCTGGTCCCGATATGCCTGTATTTAATTTGGGCTGAATCATTTAATGGCTGTTCCTCATCTGTAAAATGCAAATCAATTTAATATCCTTTATTTGTCTCCTTTCAGACCTTTTGCAATTGCAAATCACCTTCACATGAGTGAACTCATCTTACAGAAATTTCCTAAGAGATCTGAGGTTCAAAATAGCAGTGATCCCCGCCTCTGCCTGACCCACTCTGCTTCACAGAAGGTAAGAATCTTTGAACTCCAAAACCGGAGTCTTTTCCTTCTATACTTTGCTGATCTATTTTTATGTTCATAAAATTATTTTCTAAACTGTAAATTAATATGCTGATACTAACTTCTATAATTAATGTGGTATGCAAAGATGAGTTGGTAATATTTTTAGCAGAAGGAGACTTCAAAGAAAGGATAATTTGGGAATTGATTTGATGAAGCCAAACTAATGCATGTGAAAACCACGTGTTCTTCATTTGTTTTGTTTAAATCCCAAGACAAATGCTAAACTGATAGAAAAATATGCTGCTTTTTTGTGCTTTGGTGAAATCCTTATTTTGTAACATGAAATAATAAATGTTTGAACAGCTGCAATTATAAAGTTAAGGAACCATAAAACATACACACACACATATACTTTTTTTTCCTCCAGTGCTGCTGATTGGAATTATGCCACAGGAAAGTAATCCATGAGTGGCATAAATATATTTTCATTCATTTTGCTGAATCCCTAACATGGTATAACTTTCTCTGCAGGAGGTTTACCTCAGAATGGAAAGAAAAGAAAAAAATGTGAACAAACCAGCTTTCTTGATTTACTGTCTTAGAATAGTTTCTGAGATATTGTTCTCCTTTAGGTACAAGTGAAATACTTTTGCAACAATTGAGGACTAATGGGAAGTAGCTAGGGTTGGGGCTCAGCTGTGGTCTTGGCTATTGAACAAATCTTTAATCTCTATTTTATCTTTGTATACTTAAGAAGCATGAATAGAAGCATTTGTTATTTTTTTATTTAATTTCTTTTTTAAGCACTTATGTTCTAAATATATACTATTATGCAGGTGAGACTGCGTGTCTACTTAATCCATATGCAGTCGCTGTAAATCTTTTATTGGTTATAGATTTGAAATCTGAGAACTCAATACTCTGTGTTCTGGGAAGTTACAAGAAAACCTACAGTCTTAACTTCCCTGTTGTCTGCTAGAAATAGATGAAAGGGCTTGAATCTGCTTCTACTATTTATTGAGACATGCCTAGAGATCATACAGTATCATATGGAATGGAATCTGAAAATCCTAAGATGTCCCATTTAGTGGGGGCCCTACAGCTCATCAACACATTTTATAGGTCAGGGAAACAGAGTCACTATAGGTGTTATGTGAATAAGGGATTTATTAAAGGAATTAGACCTTACCCAATTGTGGGAGGAACTGAAGAAGGGACAGTCCAGAGGGGATTTGGAAGATCTGAGAAAAGGTCACTGACTAGTCCACCTTAAGCACTGATGTGAATGGACAAACAGAAGATTTTTTGGAAATCCAGGCTATCAAACAATTTCAGTCTGTGTATCAGGACCACAAAGGGGGGAGTTTGGTGGGGAGTTGACAGAAATCTCCACTTCTCAGGAAGTTGTGCCACTTTGTAGCTGATATGTCTGAGTTTGCAGCCAAGTCTGTTGGTGGGCCTGGTCAGCAGGGCTGGCAGTGGGGAAGGTGACCTCTAAGCAGAGAGGAAGAAAGTGCATGTAAGCTGAGTTCTACTGGACACTCCTACATCTGCTTAACACAGCGTCATACGGAGACAGCCCTCCAACAGTCACCGCACATGCTTTACTCAGACCTTCCAAATCTCAGGCAAGTTCTTCTTTTGACAATTCTAGCAGAAGACCATCAGAGAAATGAATTCTAGGAAATGTAGTTCCCAGCCTTGGGCAAGTTTCCAAGGCACTTGGCACAGTGACCAATGTCCTAATTTTGCAGATAAAGTATTCTACTGTCCTGAGGGAAAGGACCCTACCAAGCTTCATGAATTAGGTCATAACAGATCCAGAAGTAGATTCAAGGTCTCTTGATTGGTAGAGTAGTTTTTTTTTTCTACTACATCTTTTATATAGTATATGTCTATGTGCTACATGAACACAATTATTTTAATGTCAATTAAACTCTTTACATAGGTCATTCATCAGATATATTTGTTATAATTAATATATACCTTATTTATGGACATTAATGCCATCGGGTTTTCACTGTTGCTAACATCTCAAGGAAGTTAGAATTTGCTTGTGTTCCTCAGTGGTAGGAGGACATTTTGTACACATGTGCTACATAATCAAGTCATGATATGACTATTTTGAAAGATTTTTTTGCCTAAATTGTGTTCCAGAAAAATAATTGAGAAGGGAAGTGATACATAAAATTATAACAATTGTGTTTATTATAACTTATTGGGTCACTTACTATATATGAGTCACTATGTTAAATACTTCACATCTCTTATTCCTTTTTCTTAATGATTTTCCCCTTTTTAAAAACTATTTTCATATTAATATGAAATATAGAAATTAGTTAAGAAGCACAAACAACTCTGTAAAAGGAGACACATGTCACAAGAACAAGACTCCTAGCAGAGGGTAACTTAGGTGAAGTCTGGGTCATAGTTTAGTTTCCAGCTTTCCTTTGATGTTTTAAGAGTTTCTTTGGGAAAATTGAGTGGGAAAGGCATGAATTGAGTTTTGGGAAATACAGGAATTTCCACAGTCTGGTGTCTGGCAGATCAGAAAATGAGCTGGTCGCTGGATACACAGAGTGAAATGGTTTGATTTTTTTTTTCTTCTAAGCTCACTAACTTCTAGCTCACAAGTTTCAGAAATTTCAGGATGGTGGGGTGAATGTCCTCAGTCAACAGCAATGGCTAGCAGCAAGAGTGAGGATTTCATCAGCACAGGGTACGAGCTGATAAAACTATGAACCAGCTTCGCCAGAGCAAAGGGCATCTCAGTGATGAGAGCTCTTGGTGTCTCTTTTTCCTGGGTCGCATCACTTAAATCTGGGCTTGTCGTTCTCTATGCCTCTTACAAGTTAGTTGTCATCCTAGAATCACCCTTGCCTTTCTCTTGCTGGGTCGCTTAAATCCTATATTGAAATGAAAAACAAAATCAGAAGCTTTCTGAGAATGGCTCACAAAATGATTTTGTGAACTAAAGTATTTTTATCTTATTTTTCTGATTTAATTTTCATTTAAGGCTGGATTAAAAATTTAGATTTTTCATTACTTTAAGAATTTTGAAGGTACTGTTCAATTTTGTTCTTGCTGCCAGTGTGTCGGTTAAGAAGCCTCAAAACAATTTGTATGTCAGTTACAGAACTGAGTAAAGAGTGCTTCAAATCACTGAAGCCATGTGAAAAAGTCCTGAGAAAACCCTCAAGATATATTGTAGGAATGGGTTTAGCTGAGGCATGAAATACATGAAAAGGAGGAGTTTCAGGTTGGGGCTGGATTATGAAGCACCTTGAAGGCTGAACAGAGCTCATTCTCTCAGGATCAGTAGGAAGCTATTGATGAATATTCAGCAGGGGAGTGACAGCAGGGTCAGTAATCATGTTTAAAAATCTTTTTTTAACAATAATGAGGGTATAGCCAAATCTCTGCATTCATATAACCATTTTGGTAGTAATGAAAGAAGAATGGTGTGTGTGTGTGTGCATGTGAGTGTGTTAGAAGAGAGGAACACAGGATCTCCATCTAACAGAGATCATTTCAACAGTCCAGTTTAAATGGAAAGCATATCACTTAGTAGATACATAATGTAGGACAAGTTGAATCCCTCTCTAAGCCCCATTTTCTTCATTTGTATCCTTTGGGATTTTTAATAAGATAAAGAGAGAGATTATATATACAATTAGAAGCACCATGCCAAGTACATAGTAGGTATTTAATAGCTGTTTGTTATATATTAGTCCAATTAGATACATAATTTTTACATATATGTCTCAGTGAAATATCTTGGTCTTTTCTCAGTGAAGCATTTTTATAGCTGAGACATCCTACTGGACAAATATAAAAAATGCATACCAACATTATCTTCCCTAAGACCATCCTCTTGGCCTCCCTCAGCAAAGAGGGTTTGCTAAAGGAGCCCTTAGCAAGATGGCTGTGTTGTGACCTGCTGCTCCTGTTCCCTTGCACTGTACAGCTAGAAAGACAACAAACCCATAAAGGAACACTGTCATGCTCAAGAAACCGAGCTTGAGTTCCAGTGTTTACTCTCCTTCCAAAATGAGTGGAGTGTCACATTTCACTTATCCTAGAGTCGTTGTAAGACACCTGGTCCTTATTTTATTGTCTTACATTTCTTTAACTCAGCGTGTGTATAAGATGAGATGCTAAAACTGCTCTCCATTACTTACTGCATTTTCCTCCATTAAATGGCTGAGGCCCTCTTATGATGAAGACTGAGTAGGAGTTTTGTTATATTTCAATGACTGGAAAGGATAAAGCTGGAACAGCTGTGTATCAGAAACAAACTGTGCAGTAGGCTTTGACAACCAAGAAGCCTCTCTCTTGCAAGGACCCAAGGATGATCATATGCTGGCACAGAATGTGCAATAGATGCACATGAAATTGAAAGGTAGTAAGTGTTATATCACCAAAGTTTATTCATTAAAAACATAATCAATTAAGCACCACTATGGTCAGATACTACATTAAAGTATAGAACATTGAGATAAATAATGTTATTTAATCCAAGATATTTATTGAACACCAGCTGTGTATCTGGTCTCATACAATGCTATGGGAATTCAAACAGGACTATGCAATAGTTCCTTCCCTCAAAGTGTTTCTTACGGAGAGACCCATAAGAAACAGGCTTGCTCAATAGCTATAACAAGGTAATCTACTTGATCTTTAATATATTCTATAGTTAAAACAGACATCATATCTACTTCATTCCATTTTATCTAAGAAGAGTTAGTCATCTGAAATATGCCTTTTCATATTTTGTTTCTCTTTGGGATTCTCTTATCTCTTATACTGCTGAAGAGGTAGAACATCTGTGGTTTCCTCCCTAATGATATTCAGTATGGCAGTTTCTTCCCCACCCCTCACTGATGAATACTATTTGACGTTTGGTTAGATAGACTTCATCCATCGAGCATTGTTGACCACTGAGATTTTTTAAATGGAGACAATAAGGAGGCAAGAGAGTATTCACACTAAAGAATATCAGCATGTTAAGATTTATGACTTGTTGACTGAATACCTAAGGGAATTATAAAAATAATGTATTTGATCTCATGTTTCTTTATCTCCCTGTCATGAGATAAACCTCTGTCTGTACTTGTGTACATTTTTGTGACTGGAAGAATGTTGTTTGGGAGAGCTAATGATTCCTTTTAATAATGTTTGGTCATCTGAGTCCCTTTATTATGAAAGACAGGAAACATCCCTAGCATTACTTATATGTCAAATGTTCCTCAGACACATGCATTAGGAGGGAGGGAAAATGGATTGAGATCTCTAGATGTCAATATAGAGATATGCAATATTATATGCAAATTATGTTGAAATTATCATTTGAACCATTCAGTAATAGCCATATCACCAAGAGATGCCAATATAAAGGGCAAATAGTTCTTCTTTTGAAGTGTCATCTTGGGATACATGGGGGCCTCTGTGTCTGCGGTTGGTAATGGCAGTCTGAGATTAGTATGTAGGTGCCTTAGTTTCCCAGAGTTACCTCAGGGGAAGAAGAAGAAGGTAAGCTTCCATTCTGCTTGTGATGTGTATTAATATTCTAGGATTAAGTCTACCTAATTCTTCCACCTGAAGATTTGCTGTTAGAATATGCTCAGCTTCCTAAAAATATCCTCCAAAGATTACTTCAGAGATATCACAGTTGGAGTCCTTCATTTAAGAAGTTTGTCTACTGATTTGTACCATGAAGTTGAAGAGAAATTGGATCTAAGTATGCTTTAGTAACTAACTGGATTCATAGTCCCACTTAAACTAATCCAAAAGATTAATATTTGTTTTTGTTCCACCCAACAGAGTATGTTAAATGAAGCTCAACATTTTGGCCAGTCTCAATCTGTTATTAACACTATGCAGACAGATTTTCCATCTGTTAAGCTATTACTAGTCAACATATTGGTATGAATTATTGCCTAGAAAAGTTGCATTTTATATTTGTACACGTATACACTTCTAGTTAACCTAGGTTTAGATGGTTCACTGTAAATGTCACCACATTTCTCTTATGTTCGAGAAAATTGTTATTCTTTAGTTAAGAGTCTGTTGGTCATGTGTCAATGGAACACACGTGAGAATGTTTTTCTATGAAAAGAGCCAGAGTTTATTTTCCTTTTGACTGTTCTATCAACTTTTCTGGCCAAAAATCACATTAAGGCAATTAATCATTTATATGGACTAAAAAAGTAGAGGTTTTCTGATTATTTATTATTGTTTTAAGAATCTCTGAATTAATTAAGCACACATTTAACCATGTAAGAAGAAAGTCCAGTAGAACATCCTAAACCACTGTTTATGTTTCTTTGACCTCATCTGTTAGAAAGCCAGGATGGTTATCTGATTTCCAGTTTATCCACTCCAGTGAAGTGGCAAAAATCCTTTCAGAGCAAATACATTGCTTCCTTCTTGTTCTGCTACTTGTTGTATGCATAAGAGTCACCTGTTTAGATGAGATGGCCAAATTTGCAATATCTGGTTCTTTCTTTCTCTTAAGCTGAATTTGAGTATTTTCTGTTTAAGGCAGGGTATAGACCTTTCCAGTACCAGAATAGAGTTTGGCCCTTACTTCAGAAAGTGTGTAACCCATGGGACTGTAACCCAGGCAAACCTCCTGACCCATTTTGTTTCTGTCTAGACAAGTCTAATGCTAATGGCTTATGGGGAAAAAAGTAGACATCATCAAAAACCAAGCCTAGAAATATCTTTTACCAGGGCCAACCCTTTGAAGGGAAAATGGAATTTTCTCTGTGGATTTATCTAAATAGCATCTCCTATGAACCAAGCTACTATATTTTTCTTCCTGTAGGATTACTTCCTTACCTATTTCCACTACAAAGTAAAGGTTTCCTTTAACTTCCTTGATAAATATGTCACCCAAGAGAGTCATTTCTTTCAAATAGAGAGCCAACAGACATGAGGACAATTTTTTGATACTTTGAGTTTACTAATCATGTAAACCTTTTTTTTTTTTTTTTGCCCAGTTGTACTATTTAAAGAACACTTAATCTCCTGAATGACACTTGAGGCTCTTTTGCTCCTTGGAAAAGAGAATTACCAGAAAGAGCTTTGATGGCCATAACCTGAATTCAGTTACAGAAAAAGGCTGATGACCTTCAGAGAACCGTTAGCCTCATCCGTGTGCATGTTATGTAATGGGACACTCAAATACAGCAGGCAAATAATCATACTTTAAAATGTATTTTTAAAAGGTCCATGCTCCATGTAATAATATGTATTAAGTGTTTTACCTACATCATTATATGTAGGTAGATATTAATTATAATACCAATCTTAAGAGGCAAGTGTATTATCTATATTTCCATTTTATAGATAAAGGTGAGGGTCAAATAAACTAGTACCACTAATAATGAACTTTCATCCATTGTTTATTATTTTGCCAGGTTCTAGTTTTAACAGCACAATCATACTGAGGAGATATTATTAGTTCCAATTTTCAGATGAGGAAATAGAAGCACAGAGAGGTTGAGTAATTACTCAGAGTCTCAGCTAATAAGAGGTGGAGTTGAGACTCAAATGCTGATGTGTGTTTCCCCCAGGCATCTGTTTATCCCTGAATTGAACTTCTGCCTGTCTACCCAGTTAATTCTCAGTGATTAGTGACCTGTTAGTGGCAGTGATGGGCTGTGATTTCAAATTCCATGATTTTAATTGCTGTATGTTTCCCTACTGCCTGTCATTTACTAAGCACACAATCAGCATGCTTAGTGTCTAGTGCTTAGTGCAAAGCTTTGTGGCTTTTTGTTGCATGTTCAGGTGGGAGCCGAGTGTTCAGAGACAATCTTTGCCCTTAGACATAATTTTATTTTTTGTTAATGAAGCTGCTTACTCTCTACTTTAGAGACCTACCAACCCAACTAATACCAGAATAACTTCTCCAAGGATCATTGTGGAATCATTAGTGATCTTTCCATTATGACTCCTATAACTTTGACTATCAAAGGAGCTGAGGGGGTCTTCCACTCAATGCATTTGTTGAATCTGATTTCTTAAAGCGCTGTTATAATTAGGAAGATGTAAGCTATTGCTAAGGGTTGCCCCACCTCACAAAGAAGAAGCAGATGGCTGAACTAATGGCTGAACAGTGAAGAGAATATTCAACCTATACGAAGTAATACCAGCTTTAAAGTGCTTAGTCCTTCTTTTCTGGGTGAGAAAATGATAGTGTGACATGAAAGAATTAATGACAATGATCTAAACCTTAATTTGAATATTTCATGGTCCATCCCCAAATATTCTCTGTAAACCAATGTAGTATACTAAAGGAAATATAATTTCTTTCTGGAGACACAAAGTTATATTGAGAGAAAAGTAGAGGAAATTAGATTTTGGAGAGAATAAGATGCTAAAGGTTTTGCTAAACTTATGTCTTAATAAGATTTTAAGTGTTATGGGAAATAAGGCTAAATAAGGATTCAGATGCCTAAGTTCCAGTCCTCACTTAAATTTTAGGGTTCATTCTTACAGCTAAAGTATATAGTGGACTTTATTCTTCTTAAAGAAAGTGACATGTTCTCATTGCCTTTCTTGCCTTGGTTAGCTACAGCCTCTTCTTTCCTGAGCAACTTTAGTTCATGCTTTTTACCTGGACTGTTATATATTAGTATGTGACATATTCCCATATATTCATGTATGCTGGGCTCTATATTAATATGTAACTTTATTAGATTTCATTAAACTTCTTAAGAATGTGGCCTATGAATTCCACCTCTCCAGGGTCCCTGGTCTGCATGCCAAAAGTGGGTGCTCAGTAATTGTTGGTGGATTGAGATTAGGGGCCCACTGGAAATGCTTTTTTTAAAAAAAAATTCTCTCCCAATAGCACAGTGGAATTCAAGCTTCTTATTTACTGACTGATAATAATGACTGCATTAAACTAGAGACCTAACTTCATGCAAATAGTTACAATTATAGAAATGTGAATGTGGTGGATACAACTACTGAAGCACTTACCAGCTAACATAAACTTATATTTGAAAAATCACAATTAGTCCTTTCTCTTAAAGACAGTGTTTTTGAGCATTGGCATTTTTAATAAATGATGTATTTACACTAGTAATTATGTGGCAAAGAACTAATATTTTTTGAATGACTTCTAATAAAAACAGGAGGTAGAAACTCACCCTTCTAGATTCATATGGCCACAACGAATTATAATCCCAATACTATTTCTCCTGGGAGGGTTGACCTGCTCATTTCAACTTGAACTGAGCAACAACATTTTAAATTTAACTCTTGGAGTTCAGTGGCGCATGGGTCAATATAATATCGAGATCTCAGTTATGTGCGAGGGCAGTGGGAAGAGCTCTTGACAGCTTCCTGTGTGGACTTGAGTAATAGTATCTGTATAACAATCTCTTCCAACAGCAACATCCCCAAATTACTTAAGATAAAAGTTTCGCATTCTTACTTCCACCATTGGTCTCAAGTCTTCTATTTCTCTTTCATCCTGGGACAGTACATCGCTAACTAAACATTCCTCATCCTGGAATGAAAACTTCAATTTCATAAAGAAAACAATCTAAGGATGAAATAGCCTTTTGTGTTATAAAGAGATACAGAGTCTCCAGAGATATATAGTAACTGTGCAATAATTGGTTTTGGAAACTTGGGTGTTAGACAGTTAACTAAGTCAAAAGGGCTGATTTAGTTTCATGTTATTTACCTGTTTTCCTACTGTACAACTTTATTGGCTTTGGATAAATTCTTCATAATAAATGCGCTCAAGTTAGAAATTGCGTGTCCTAGTCCTGCTTCCACTGCTTTAGACTGTTTTATCAGCCATGTCACATGTTGTCCCTGAGCCTCAGTTCCCCATGTGCAAAATAAATATAATAATATATGCCTAACAGAATTCTAATGAACGTTAAATGAAAATTTATATAAAATATTTTCAAATTCAAGAAATGATAATGACACTGAAGAGAATAAGGATTTGAGAAAAATACAGTAACTCTTTCAGATGTTTGTCCTTAAATGGTTGAAGGTACAGTATTCTAAGGAAAATACCAGCTGTTCTAAAATAAGGGTAGCTTCCAAATTTTATGGATTTGCCCTCAAAATTGGACCTTCAACCAATATCTGCCTTTCCAAGAAGGAATCATTCACCTGAGCACAAACATTTTCACTTTGAAAAATTAACACTACTGCAATTGCCATCACTATCATTACAATAATAATAGTAATTTTGATAATGTTGATATCATATTTCAAGAATGATCACCTTCCAAATTTTTTTAAACTTTATGAAATCATTTTTTTCTTAAGAGTGTGTTTTATTGCATTGTGAGAAATAATTTTTACCTGTATCTTTTCTTGGGGGTATTGTGAAGTTGGGTGGGGAAAATATTCTTTCCATGCAAAGGTCATCCAGAGGGACTCAGAACAAATGTATACCTATTGGGTTGGGAGAAGTAGTGAAGAAATCTACATATATATGAGAGAGAGTCCCCTTTCTTGTTTGGACTGAACCGTTGGCTTCAAATGGAGAATCTAGCCCAGGGAAAACACAGTTTCTAACAGGAGCTGAGCTTGGAAGTCTGAAGTGTTTTATTGGATTTTTCCACGCTTGATCAGAAATCCCACTATTTCAAGAATTAGAGTTTAGCCGTAGAAATCCAAGACTGAAATGTTCACAAACCAAATAGTTCAACTCCCAGTGCTTCTGAATCATGTATGTCCAGAGAGCATGCGTCCACGGCTTACCTGGACACCCAGTAATATCCCATCAAAATTCAGGGATTTGGCAGCATGTCTTCACGAGCAACCTTTGCAACTGAAATGTGTGACTTCCCTGTCAAGACTCTTGAGGAATAAAACATGCATCCATAACTAGGATTATTGGAGATACTAGCTAGGGACAAATCTTTCCAACTTTCTTCTGGAGATGAGCCTGGGAGGCAGGAGCTGCTATTTGGCTACTCGAGGGTTTGTGGTGACAGCCAGTAGGTTTACACAGGACTGAGCAATGCTGACAGGCACCCACACTGGGGTCTGTTGTCTGTGCTACAAGCTATGACTGAGCTCAGTAAATAGGGGCAGAGAAAATCTTACAGACAGCTTAAAAATGTAAAAGCAAAAGGGTCCAGTGAATGACTGGTAAGCAAAAGTATCTGAGGGTGTCTCATTTTAAAAAATGAAACGCTTTGAATTTATCAAGTTCTTTAGTTGGTGTGTTTTTCATGTGAGCTAATTAAATCTTATAAAAAGTACAGATGTCATGATGAGGTAGGAAGTTTGCCTTTATATAAAAACTCTAAGTATGTGATGGTTTGTTTAAAGTTAATTAGAGGGAGAATCATCAGAACTTAAGGAGATGTATCCTAGGTTATAACTGGCCAGGTAGGCAGAGAAGGTGAATCTTACCTTCGCATTTTGTTGGTTCGTTGGTTGTATTAAATGAGAAAGTGATCGTCTCACCTAGCAAGTTATTACATTTAACACTAGTTTTCAACTAGATAACTTATATCAGGATAACCTGTGAAACAAAAAACAAAGAAGAGCAAGGTGCTTCCCTCCAAAACTCTGATTCAAAGTGTTTGAGTTAAGTTCCCAGAAACATGTCTGATTAAACCAACTCCTCACTTCACAGATGTATCCATATAAAAAATACATTTCTTCTGAATTATTTTTGTCCGTACATTAGCTTTTATTATCCACATTCTTTTGAAACTGATTCTTCACTTACCTTGTTTCTCTATTAGACTATAAGAAAATTAAGATTAAGATGTACTCTTTATTGAAGTTTGCGTGCATCAAGCTTCTTTGTTGATCTATTCTCAACCGAATTACAATCAGTAAATATTTTCTGAATGTTGGCTAGGGGTCAGACGCTGGGCAAGGTTCACAAATGCAAAGACTTAGTAGCACCCAGTACCTGACCTCAAAGAGCTCACAGTTTAATTGCAGAGACACAGACCCAGTGCACAAGCAGTTAAAATCAATGTCTTTCTCTTTGGCACTAGGCAGTACTTTATACTGATCTCATAGGTCTCATTGGATTCTTTCCTGTGTCACTGTATCCATATCCATCTCCCTAAATAGATTAAAACTCTTCTATTGGCAGAGAAATATTTGCAACCCTACAGGTCTATTGGTACTTGGTATATAATAGGGATATATAAACTACAACTCATAAATGAAAGAGACAATGTAGCTGTGCAAATTTGATGGTGATGGCTCGCAATAATCAAGTTTTCTCAGTCTTGAAAAATGGTACAGAATCCACTTGTTTTTCACACAGAAAATTCCAGGGTGTTAGCCTGCTCTTCACTGTCTATATTTAAATCCGAAGAGATTTGTGCCAAAGGGCACAAAATATGACTTGATATATTGCAGAAATTCTGTTCTCTATTCTTACTTTCAGTGATTTAGTTGAAAAAAAAATCATTTCTCACTTGAACTTCTGCAAAAGAACATTACATTTCATTTCAGATGCTTTTCCTTTGCTCTGTCTTCTGCTGTTTCTCCAAAGCTATCTTCCTAAAGAGCAGATTTGATGTCCCTTTCCCGTGCTTAAAAATTTCTTTTGACACCCCATTGGTTATGAGATAAAATCTAAATGCCTGAGCCAGTAAGTGTCTTTCTTCTTTTTGTCTCAACTCGTATCTCCAGGCCTATTTGTAACCAGTCTCCCCACTGTACTTCAAATATGTCAGGCGCCTTAAACATCCTGTATCTTTGTCCATGCCACAGTTTTCTTTCAGGAGGTATTTCCTCATTTATATGCCTGGTAAAATTCCAATCAGGCTGCAAACCAATCAGTACCACATTTATGAAGCTTCCCTGAATTATCCCTCTAAAATTAGTATTTTTTTCCTCTCTATCGTGAAGTTCAGTTTTTTGGGTGTAACTCAAAGTCCAATTCTAGAGATTTTGCTGCTCCAGTCTTATCGCTGGGCCCAATATTTGTGCATCTATCAGCCCTTTGAATTGAGGTCATTACGGCTTCAAGAAATTCTTTCTAAAACACAGATAACTTTAGAACAGCTAATATGCTAACAAAGTCCCTGGAATTTACCTAAAATTTCACAGGTTACAATAAATTTACATGTATTCAATTTCAAACCAGGAAGACAAATATTTCTATTCAATAACATTCAGATCAAAAAGCTAGCCTCTCTGATTTTTCTGCTGCTAAATGTTTTCTTAGACCTTATAAATTTGTCAGATCTATATACCTGTGGACAATGTCTCTCCTGACATTTCTGCTATTCTGGCTAGTGAAGAGATTAAAAGTCTCCTGAGAGAGGTTGTGCTGAAGGTACTGGAGGACCACTTGGAATTCAACACTGAAACCCTATAGGCACCCACTGAAAACAGTAGTTCCTCTAAGAAACAGTCTGAGCTCTTTATTTTTTCAGCACACACACACATTTTCAGAACACTATACTTTCAGAGTAAATTTACAATATGCAGTTCATTTTTAAAAAGAGATAATATAGATACATAATTTCCATTATCTAAGGCTAAACATTATCCTAATTATATCTCTGCAGTCTTTTTTTATTATTATACATACACATGCAGATGACATCTTGTCACCTGCATTTGTCACTAGTATATTAAATATACACATTTAAATATATGTATATTTCATGTATTTGATATTTCTTTGAAGCTGAAATTTATAAAATATCCTTTGAAGTTTGATACAAAAATCAAAGAAGGTCCATAACAGAGCTAAGGACAATCAAAGTCAACACTTTCATCATTAGAAGGGAAGGTGGATGGTGATACTTGTCCAAGGAATTGTTGGGGAAGGCAGTCTGCCTTAGAAAAGTCTCATGATTCCCTGTGACAGCTATGACCCATGGCATGACTGGGCCTTATATTATTTTGCTGCAAAAGATGATCTGCTTTAATTCTTCATTCTTATCCTTAGTTCTTCATCTGTAATATATTTAGAAAATGAACTGTCTCCCTTTTTTCTCCCTTGCTCTCTCTCTGAAAAGTACATATGTATCATTATAGACATATTAATTTTATATATCTATATATGTAGAGAGAGAGAGAGAGAGAGAAATCTCTGTGGGGTGTTGGTTTCTCCATCTATAAAATAAATGTGTCAGCCAGATATTTTTAAGAGCTTTATCTGACCCTGATATTTCCAATATCTAAATCAATTTTCTAGGCTGCCATTTAAATATAATCAACCAAATTTTTATCATTAAAGTCAGTACAATTAGTCACTCTCTTCTTTTTAAACTTTATAATCTTTAGTCAATTAATTTCTAGTAGTCACTGCTAGACTTATGCTTTTACAAACATAGATGCTAGTTCAAGACTTTCAAACAGCACCTCAAATTTAGTGCAAAACCTCAAACTGTTACTTATTAATATATTCTGTTTCTTTCAACACTAGATTCTTAGACACTGGTTTGTTACCAAGTGATCTATTTCAGATCTTCTCAACTTCATTTCTAATGCAATTCTAATCATGATCTGGCATTGCACAATTCACTACTAAAACAGCTTCCAAATTTGTTAAGCTTATAACCTCAAATCAGGCTTACATCTTAATTCTCACTCTTAAAAATCTGTAAAGATCAAATGCGTGATAAGGTATCACAACACTGTCAGAATCGGAAATGACTTTAAAGTTGATCTTTTCCAAGCCTTCCATTGGTCGGGTGAAGGAGGAACTTGGGGCCCCAGGAGGAGAAGTGATGTGATTGGTCATACAGGAAATGGGTATCGAAGCCATAACTGACTTTGAGGTCTCCTAATTCCTAACCTAGTCTTCTTTTGACAGTATCATGCTGCATTTCTGATGTTCGTTTGTAAAAGCATCTTTCCTGATAAGCTCTCAGACATTTTCCTTTATGTAACATGAAAGGAAATGGTGTTAGGCAATCATATTGCTACTTTCCATCCTCCTGACCTTTAGATTATATGCTAAGTGATTTCCTGGAAGTGAATCCTGCTACATCAAATATATTTTTTTTCCAAAAGTCATTAACTTGTCCTGCCTCCTGAATTCATCATGACTCACAGGTGTAACAGCCCCTTGAGGAATTGCTAAATGTCTCAGACATTTTAGAGATGTTCTGGGTCAAATTACCACTTAGAAGGAGGACACTTAAATTAGAAGTGAATAAAATAGTTGAAAATCAACTGATTTACTCCCTGAAGGAAGCAGGAATGTCTCAGTTATATGCAGTATCAGGTCATGCTTCTCTGGAGATTTTATAATGATATATGCTTCCAGTGTCCCTGAAAAATCAAGCCTTTATGGATGACCTAATTTAGTTATAAAAATAATTGCTGTAAAGGGTAATATTCGCCCTATAGCAGACTAAAGCATATGCCTTTTAAAATTTATTACTGCATTTGATTCACCTTGAAAGCAGATTACTTATCTATTATTAAGCCTCAATTCCTCTTCCTCATTTTCCCCTACCTTGTTCAAACCCTATTTCCTTCTGAGCTCACAAAATCTCTTCCAGTGAAAGATGCTCCTTCTCACTCAGAAAAACTTATGGTACTTAATCCCTTTCTTGTGCTCTTAGGTTTTGTTTTGAGGGACAATGAATTATGCTCATTGTCATTTTAAACAATGTTATGCAAGAAACTAGCTTTATTTCCTTCCCAACACCAACATAGGTCCTGGAGTGTAGTAAGAGTTCAACAGATGCCTGAATCTTACTGAACAAAACCAGTATTTGTTTTGTTTTACTCAACTGTGCCACCAAGAGAAATGGTTGGAAATGTATGGAGTAATGGCAATTATATACATAAATATTTTCTTAAATCTGTGCCAAGAGATTCAAAATAGTTCAATTTGTGTTCAACAGAAGTTACCAGTTTTGAGTTGGAGGCTAATGAAATCAGCTAATTTTGCATGTGACGAAAACAAAGTTCATAAACCATTAAACCACCCAACCGAAACACAAACAGGAGTGGGCTGTTAGGTATTTACATTCGACTTAACTTTCTTTTTTTTTTAAATGAGGAACTAGTGTCCACTCAGTTTCCAAAAAGTAATAATTTACCAGCAAATGGCCATGTGTGTCTGCATGACAACAGGTTTGGCAGTGCTTAGAAGAGGGACCAAACAAAGAGAAATGAATGCATTACACAAAATGTCAACCCCAACATATTTATTTGATTTAATCAAACTCATGGCACTTTTGACTTCCTGAACAAATAAAGGCACAAAAGCTGAGTTAGGTCAGTCATCCTTCTTGGTTTTTGTCTTGGGGAATTTATTCTGCTCACAAGCAAAAGAATGTAAAGTTGGCTTTTCCAACTTGTATTAAGTATTTAACAATGTGAATCAAATCCAAAACATCAGCTGAAACCATTAGCTTTAAAATAAACTCTGAAGGAATTTAAGTAAGATTGTGTCCTCAAAGGATATTCTACTTTGAAGTGCAACTTTACATTTACTAGCAAAATGCCTACTGAACTAAGAGCTGCAGTAATGCAGTCATGGAAATGATGATCTACCATGCTGTTTTAAGATCAATTTTGTGTGTGGGATTAGGAAAACATTAAAGTAAAGAGTAAATGACCTACACCACAAGATCAATGATTTACAATAGAAAGAAATTCAAAATACCACTACCTAACAT